>NC_138117.1:44345000-44595276 GCF_964146895.1 Miniopterus schreibersii
GTCTTTAATGAAAAGCTTTTAATTTTAATATAGTTGAATTTATAAATATTTTTCTTCATAATTTCTCCTCTTTTTATCGTGTTTAAGAAATCTTCCCTACTTCTGGTCAAAAATATTCTAAGTTGACTTGCAAAGTTTTATAGCTTTGCCTTTCATGTTGAAATTCTTAACCTACTTGGACTGACTTTTGTTTACTGTGAGAAAGCCCATTTTCCTCACATGGATAACCAGGGTCTCCGTGATGGACGCATCAGGGCACCTGTGTCTGAGCTCCTGCTTGCTCACTGGTCAAGCCTCCCCTGACCAGCACACATTGTTTTAATACAGGGCTTTGTACTACGTGCAGAATTTCCTAGGCCCCACAACCTGCTTCTCAGTCACATCCTGGCTGTTCTTGATCCCATTTCCCCTTATGAATTGTAGAGCCAACTTGTCAACGCTCATAAATTCTGTTGGCACCTTTGCTAGATCTATCCCAGGAGAAAACAGAAGACTTTGTGATGATTTAGTCTTCCACCCAAACTATGGTGCATCCATTCATTTAGGACTTTAAAGGGTCAGGTTTACTCATGGTAACACGTGACGTGAGTGAGCACTGGGCCATGACATCTGTGACGTGCCCGAGACAACGTAGAAACAGCACTGTGTGTGGAGGGTAGAGGGTATGGAAGAGCACACAATGGTCACAAAGGGTGAACCTGGGCAGGGGACACATTCCTGTTCCTGCAACTTTTCTGTATATGTGCAATTATTTCCAAAGTTAAAAATTAGAAAAATAAAAATGAAAGAAAAAATAAAAATGATGAGCTATGGGTACCTGCCTTGGGCCCAGCCTCAGGGCCTGCAGGGTGTCCGGCCTAGGCAGCAAGTCTACCTGTGTGAGAAGCAGCCCCTCCCTCTGTTCTGAATCTGCAGCACGAAGTGGGGACCATGCCTTGGGACTGGGCTTCCATACGAAGATGCCAAATTCAGAAGTGAGCACAGATCGGCCTCAATCCCTCCCCACTGAGCCAGTCCTCTGATAACCTAGCACCCCCAATGGCTTCTCCTCACCTTGTGCCCGACCCTGAAATCCGAGGCTCCTGCACACCAGCATTATGGCTCTCACATTCGTAATCCTGTGTCTGGGACATTGCAGCCTTTTCCTGAGGACCCAGGTGGACAGTCTCAGCAGATCATTGGGATGCCCCGTCCAGCATCACTCAGGAAGGTGCCGCCCTGTGAGAGAGCAGTACTGTCTAAGCACATAAATTCAGAAAACATCTTATTACACCTTTGGGTTTCAGGAACCAGTAACAATTCAGCTAGTCCCTCGCAGCCCAGTATGCCGGTGAGAATGAGGAACGCCCAGTCCTGAGAGAGCCTCTGAGCTCCCCGAGCCATGCTCCTGAACCCCAACCAGGACCCAGCCTTTGCCAGCCCATGAGAAGCCATGCAGACCCCCTCACTCACTGGCCCTAGGAGAGCTGCCCACTGCCTCTGAGATGTAGAGCCCTCTGGCTGCCAGGCAGCGCGCTACTGTGGAAACTTGGGTGAAGCTCCCAGCACAGCCCGACAAGGCAACGCTCAAGAACATTCAATGCACCTGGTTTACGACAGTGACGTCTCAAAAGTGTTGTGGTGACTACATATAAACAGAAAAAAAAGAACCCTGATCCAAAACTCATTTCTAGATAAACTGTGGATCTAAATGTTAAAAGTAAAACAGCAAGGCTCTTAGAAAAATGTGGAAGGAAATCTCTGCGATCGTACAGGAGGCACAGGCATCTTAACCAGAATTTAAAATCGGACTATAAGACTTCTCACTGCTGGTTTTGAGCAATTTGATTATGATGGGCCTGTGTAATTTTATTAGTTTCTTGCGCTTAGTGTTTGTTAAGACTGTTTGATTTAGGTTTATTGTTTTCACCAAATAGTTTTCCTGTCCCTTCCCCTTTGGGAACTCCAATTACACAGACACCAGCCCTCCGACAGCTGTCCCTCATCTCAGTCATGCTCTTTTATGCTTTTATTTATGTTTTTATTGATTTCAGAGAGAGGAAGGGAGAGTAGGATAGAAACATCAATGATGAGGGAGAATCATTGGCTGGCTGTCTCCTGCACGCCCCCTACTGGGGATGGAGCCGGAAACCTGGGCATGTGCTCTGACCCAGAATCGAACTGTGATCACCTGGGTCATATGTTGATGCTCCACCGCTGAGCCACACCAGCTGGGCTGGTTTTGCTTATTTAAAAGTACTTTTCCCCTCATTGTTTTAGTGTGGATCAGTCTCACTGTTTTGTCTACAAGTTCACTAATCTTTTCTTCTGCAGTGCCTATTCTGCTATTAATCCCATCCAGTGTATTTGTATTCAGACAGTTTAGTTTCAGCTCTACAAGTTTAATTTGTATTTTTTTTAGTTAACTGTCTTCACCATGTCTGTACTTAATGTGCCCAGTATTTCCCTGTTTTGGGGCATATAGAATGCAACTACACTGCTTTAAGGACCCTGTCTGCTCAGCCTGTCATGCCAGTCAGTTTTGCATCAACTTTGATTGACTTTTCACCACATTATGGGCTGTATTTCCCTTTTGTTCCATGCCTGGTAACTTTTTATTGGATGCCAGACATTGTGCATTTCACCCTTTGGAAGCTGTGTACTTTTGTGTTCCTGTAAATATTCTTGAGCTGTGTTGGAACACAGTTACTTGGAAACAGTGAAACTTCTGGATCTTGCTTCTAAGATTGATTAGGGCACCAGAGCCGCATTTATGCCTGGGCTGACTGTTCTCCACTGCAAAATGAGGTATGAAGGTTTTCAGTCCGCCTGATGACAAGGCCCAAACACAAGCAGTTCCAAGTACGAATGGCCCTGCCCTGGCTTCTGTATTTTCCTCACACCATGGTAGAATAGCACTCTGCTGGAAACTAAGGCAGGTCCTCTGCACATCTCCAAGTTCTCTGTTTGCAGCTCTCTGCTCTGAGGTACACCTCTACAACCTCCAGTCACTGCGGTCACCCTGGACCCTGAGCTCCCTCTCCTGAACGCAGGCTCCTTGCAACACAACCTAGAAACTCCCCAATGCACGAAGCTGGGGAAATCTTCAGCCTCATCCTGTTTGATGCTCATCTCACGGGATCACTGTGGTGTTGCCTCATACCCGAAGTTTAGAAAAACTCAGATTTCATATATATGTCCAGCTTTTTATTAGTTCCGGGAGATGATAAATCTGATCCCTCTTACTCCACCTTCTGGGTGATGCTGCTGCCTCCCTCCCAAGAGCATGGTTTACAATTCTGACACTGTGAGGTGTGTATGGGAACTGAGCAGTCAGGAAAACGCTTGCTTCTGATGGAGTGGAAGGTTACAGAGAGGCAAGGGGAGGAGTCTAGTGTGATCCATGGAGGGATGGATTACACTGGGAGACATCAGCAGGAACTTGTGTTTAGTGGAATATAGACACAGATGGCTACATCTAGAAACACATGTGTATACACATAGGTCAATATACACACATATATCTCCTTGCTGTGGCAGCTGAGAAAACCTAGAACAACAGGCCATAGCAACTAGCACAACCAGCCCAGATCCTGGCTTTAACACCATTCTATAATGACAGGAACCAGGAACCCCTGGAGGAATGGCTGAGATGACTGCAGTAGGAAACAGGATACAGAGAAGAGCTAAATAAAAACAAAGCTCCACCATAATGGGGTATGGCACAGGGACCACAAAGCCAACTGAAAGCGTTCCCAGTGACCAAAGCTGGAGCAATCTGAGCAAGAAAAATATTATGTTGGATTATAACCCAAAGTATAACATAAATATCCAAAAGCCCATATTGATATAAATACATAAATAAATAAATAATAAAGCAGGGAGAAACAGACACAGCGCCCCTGCAAAAGAACAATCTGTGCAGCCACTCCACCCTCCAGGAAGGGCACATGACTCTCCTCACTACCTTCTTTGCAAAGCTGCACACACACCTCAGCCAGGTGGGGCGCCCAGGCTGGCACCCAGCAAGAAAGCCACCTGGAGAGCACGTGTCTCAGCCTCCAGGCTGCCTTCACTCTGCTGCCTCGGGAACATGCCAAAGGCAGGTGGGTTGCACAAAAAATTGATTAGTTTAGCAGGTCCTATCCCAGCACTGGTCATTTTGTTCCAATTTGTCCAGGAACATGATGCGCCCTCTCAGTGCTCAGAGTCTCCTGGCCTTCAGTCCAGGGAGGCCCTGCTTACCTTGGCGCTTGGAACCCTGGACACTGTATTTCCCCTGCTTCTGACGCCCACCAGGTGCCCAGGCTTCCCCTTGGCCCCCTGCACGGGTCACGCTGACCACGTTTGTGTCCATTTTTCACTGCACAGCACGTTCATTCGATGACAATTTTTTTCAGCCACATCCATCCTGTTACTTGCTGTTGCTAACTGGGCTCTCAGGTTTGTAATGGTTTTTTGTCTTTTTCTTTCTTGGTTCTCTCACATTCTCTCTTTTGGTTAATTTTGTCTTTTCTTTGAGCTCTTTTTATTTATGTATTTTGAATTTGTATTTTTTAGCACACAGAGAGGGTTCTATCAAAAATTTCCTCCTGTCTCCTGGGTTAATTCTTCTAAATGTCTTCTCACCAGCTGTTTCATTGCACTTACTGCCTTTTCTTTTCTCTTTCTCTTAGTGTCTACATAAGAGTTCCTTATTGGCTCCCGATCACTGCTCACTGTTAAATAAGGAAAGGGACAGGAGTTAGGGGAGACTAAAATTAGGTGTGTTGTTCCAAAGGCTCTACTGCCCAATATTCTTACAGGCTCTGCTCTGAAAATGAGTTTCTGGTATTAGAACATTTTTTGGTTGCAAGAGGCAGAAACTCAACTCACATGGAAGCCCTGCACCCTTACCTGACGGGGCTGCCTGGGTGAGACTCAATGGCAGGACTCCCAGGAAGTCCTGCGGGCTGCTCCCCTTAGTGCTCTGCTCAGGCTGGCTGCACTTGCAGGCGGGCCCTCAGTCCACCACAAAGCAACACCCCATTCCCTCTGGTGCCAGCAAGAGTGTCTTGAGGGTTTCTAAAGGCCCATCAGGGCCATGGTTATGGCTGGTGCCATGAGGTGGGTGGGAGGGCAGCTCCCCAGCAACAGCTCCTTTAGGGTGACCGCTGGCCCGCAAGGTACACCATAGAAGCCATGTCTCGGACAGCAGAGGCCCCTCATCTCGGCCGGCAATGGCAGCCAGTGACCGGGGCCTGAGGACCTACGGGGGCCACCAGCCCCACAGCAGGTTGCGACTCCCGTCGTCTTCCCTGTTCCCTGGAGTCGCATCTTATAGAAAATGTGGATGGAGCACCCGCAGCTGGCCTCTCTCACCTGGCACCCATGTCCAGTTCTCCTACGCCCACCAGGACCACAGGTCCACCTGTCAAGTCCATGTTGTCACTGGTATCCCTAAAAGTCCTCTTTATTAAGCACAAACTCAGCCTGCTCAAGGCTCTGGCTGCCACTCCTCCCAGCTGGCTGACATCCTTCTCTGACTTAAACCTCAATTCCCTGTTTTTCATTCTGTTCGTTCATTTCAGTGAATAGGCAAGTGTTGACTCAGCTGTGGTTTCCAGAAGGCCTGAGCTCCTCTCTCAATGCTGTTTTCCTGTCTCCCCAGCACAAACAATGAGCACTCAGTTCCACGTCTGCAGGCTGGGCTCTGAGCTGCAGCACAATGCTCCATTCTGCACCACAGGACGGCTGGCATCTCCGCACCCGCGCCTCTGCAGCAGCTGCTCACATCGCCTCGCCTGCTTCACAGGATGGCTGTCCTTACCGTTAAAACTGTGACCTGACCCATTGTCAAGTCATCAAATCAGCCTGCAGGTCAAGACCAACTTCCAAACCTTCATGGGAGCAGGGAAAGCACACGTGCAGAGCCACATCGCTCTCGGAAGTGGATCTGACGATGGCACTGTCGGGGATAGCCCTTGGCTTCTGCCTGGCGCCAGGGTCACAGGACAGGCCGTCAAGCCACACAGCCCTGGACCCTTGGCAAAATATGACTTCACGTGCCAGTCAGTAGTTGGAACAGAGAAGCTGGCCTGTGACCTGGGAAAGCCGACACCAAGGTCCCAGTTTGTTCCCAAAACACTTTAGCAGCACAGCGCCGCCCCTCTGGGCTCTGAGAGACATGAAAACAGTTGTGACAGGGCTTTGTGAGGGAGAAGACAGCAGCTCTTGGCCTGCAAGGCTGCGTGAATGGGAATATCCCTGTCACCCTTCTAGTGCCCACGGGGTGGAAGTCTCCGTGCCGCTGCCCCCACCGCTCCCCCTCCAGCTTGGCGCCCCCACCCCACATGACGACTCGGGGGCTTCAGCACAGGCACTGGGGGCAGCATGGTGACCTAGACACCAGGACAGAGGGACCTGGGTCACCAGGGGAGGGAGAGCCAGCAGCACTTTGTGGCAGAGGACATAGTTCTTAATCCTGAAACGCCATTGTGATGGTTTAAAAGCACCTGAAATTAGAATAATGACTCTGTTCACAAATGCATCCCCGGTGCCTAAACCTTTGCTCAGCGAATCAACAAACACTACATGAAATAAGTGGCTGATTTCTTCACTGAAGTCTCCTTTCGAATGAAAAACGGCTTACGAGAGTGGCAGGTAGAGGAAGGTGGGACACACTCAAGCCTGGGGTGCAGCTCTTCTCACCAAGGGCACAGAGCGACCCACAGGCAGGCCTTGCCTCAGACAACAGCTGTTTTCTAAAAGGAGGCACCCAGGAGAAAGTCGGAGAGTTGTGAGGAAAAGTCTTAAAATGCAGAGAAAGGCAGCCCGGGCAGCCCTGCTCCCCTCCTGCGCCCACGACCGCCTGACCTTGAGACTGAAACAAGCTGAGCCTTTTGCTTTTCAACAGCCAGAGGTGGACCATCTTCTTGTGCACAGGCCACTTCTCGCTCCCTTTGGGTCTGTTTTTCTTCCTGTAGTTTTACTCTCTGCGTTTGTTGCCTGAACTTACTTTATTTTTTTAATCCTCACCCAGAGATCTTTCCCTGGCTTTCCAGAGGGGGCATGAGAGACATGGATGGGCGGCCTCTGCACTAGCAGAGGGGCTGGGGATGGAGCCTGCACCTGAGGCATGTGCCCTTGACCAGAATCAGACCCAAGACCCTTCAGTCCATGGGCCAACGCTCTAACCACTGAGCCAAATTTTATTTTAAAATTTGTATTTTCAATAAAATAGTTTTAATTTCTATCAGTGATCACTGCAACTTTCCTCGAAAGGTCCCAGAGCCAACACTTCTCCAGCTCTCAGCTGTTTATGGGCCACTTCCCACCTGTCTATGCAGCAGGGGGGAGGTGGGGGGAGGGGGGACTGCCAGGCTCCTGGGGGTTGCAATGTGGAGACAACACCTGCCCCTGTCTTCTGTTTGGTGACCTCCTATGAGCCTTAAAAACAGAACTCACATGAACTCACATCACAGCCTCCTGGTGTGGGTTTGCTGCCTGTTTCCTGGGAAAGGAAGCTGCCATCCTGTGGAAGAGTCCCACACTTGATCCTGGCCGACTCCCCCAAAATCCTCCATGTAGATCCCCCACTTGAAGGAGGCTCATCACTTGGAAAGTCACTCCAACCAAAGCCTCTTAGATGAAACAGTGGAGCAGCCCTGCCTTCCCAACCCTGAGGGCTTGGAGCCCCCAGCACACAGCACCCCATCTCCCCACCGCTCTGCCATGGGCTGCCCCTTGTGAACCTGGGCCTCTAGTGATATGCTCCCCAACGAGGAGGCGGCAGGCACCAGAACCTTGCATCTGTGTGAAGAAATGGGGCTCAGCGCTCACTGAGGGCCTCCCACCTTTCCTCCTGTAGACCCTGCCTTTGGGAGCACCTGGCACTCACGAGCCAGTAAATAACATGGAAAATTCACTTGATGTGACAACAGTTGCCCTTTGCTGAGCACCAACCATACTCTCAGCAGCTGCAGGCACAGCACCTCTGTGGATACTTCACACCTGGGGCTCTTGTGGCTACCCTTCCCTCCACCTCAGTCCTCCTACAGATAAGCAGAAAGGGGTCCAGGGTCACTTGCTGGACAGACCTGGCCTGTGCTGACGCTCTGAGGTTTGGGTGTGACAGCAGGACAGATCCCAGGCAAGGGACACACCCAGAGCAAGGCAAGATGCTGACAAATACATACCATGTTCTGGCAGCCCCTTAATCACCATCTGGGACTCCTGCCATCCCCCCCATCTCCCCGTCCCCACTGTGGGAAAATTCCAGTCATTAGTGGGCGAGAAGGTCCTTGATGCCAACTTCCCACACAGGCTCTGGAACAGAAGACGCTCTGTGCTGGCTCCTCACAGGCTGGTGCAGAGAATGATCCTCAGGAAGCTGCAATCTGCTCCTAGAACGAGGCCTGCAGCCCCTGCTCCTCACTCACAAACATGGCCGCCCCAGCACTGTCCCCAGGGCGCCCCTGCACCTTCCTTCCTGCTAGGCTGGCAGCTCTGCCTGCACACACTGGGTGGTGCTGACTGTGTGTGTGGACATGTGTATGTATGTCAGCGCATTACAGCCCGTTATGACAGTGTGTGTGTGTGTTTGTGTGTCAGCACATGAGAGCATGTTGTAACTGTGTGGGCATATGTGTATATATGAGCACCTGAGAGCATGTTGTGACTGCAGACAGATGTGTACGTATGAACACATGAGAGCATATTGTGACTGTGTGTGTATGTGTGTGTGACCAACAGCAATAGGCCTGATGGGGTCTGGATAGGCCCTTCCCAGGTGCTGCTCCTCACTCCTTCAGAGACATCCTCCACTACCATGGCCACCCCTGCACCTGGCCTAGCCTCGGACGTCTCCATGAGCCCCTTCTGCACCTGGCGACTGGCGGGGATGGTGACTATAAGGGAAGGGAGGGGTCAATGCAGTGAGGGGATATCTCGAGACTCCCCACAGGCCACGGCTGCTATAAAGTCCTTGGGTGGTGGTGAGCAACTAGAAAAATAAATAGGACCTGTCAAAGAGAGGGGCCAGCCCCCAGGACGCTAGACGCTCACATCCTGTGGGAGGTCTGACTCACTATGGAAGGCCCAGCACCCCCCCCCCAAGTAGGACCCTGTCCCCCAAGGTGAAAGACCAGCAGACATTTCTCAAATGCAGTTTGACAATTCCCACAAACACACAAACCCATGCAGCAGAACAGAGCACAGGAGAAGAGGCAATTCACTGGGTGGTGGGGGTGGGGATGGGGCAAGCAGCCACTGAAGATCTGGTCTGCGACCACGTACTGGGAACTGAACCCAGGGAGTCAGAGCTGAGAATGGCAACCAGGGGCCTAAGGTCAGCTAGACTCCCTTTCAGAAAGAGTAGTAAAATAAAGTTGTTTTCAGAAATAGAATCAAGAGCAGGACTTCCCACTCCACACCTAAGAGCATGAGGGATGGAGGGCTAGGAGCCGGACAGAACTACAGCATGCTCAATGCTTTCAAAAGCATAAAAGGAACCCAACCGTTGTGGCTCAGTGGTTGAGCATCAACCCATAGACCTGGAGGTCACAATTTGATTCTTGATCAGGGCACATGTCCTGGTCGTGGGCTCGATCCCTAGTAGAGGGTGGGCAGGAGTCAGCTGATAGATGATTCTCTCTCATCATTGATGTTTCTATCTCTCTCTCCCTCTCCCTTCCTCTCTCTCATATCAATGAAAACATATTTTTTTTTAAAAAAGATTTGAAGATTGCAGTTCTGAAAATACTCAATGAGATGCGAGAAAATACAGGCAGGCAATTCAGTGCACTCAGAAAACAAATCAATGAACAAAACGAGTACTTTACCAAAGAGATTGAAACTTTTAAGAAGAACCAGTCAGAAATCCTGGAAATGAAGCATGCAATTAAGGAAATTAGGAATGAGCTACTGAGCATAGAAAACAGAGCCAACCAGATGGAGGAAAGAATTAGTGATATTGAAGATAGGAATCTAAAAATGATGCAGGGGAAAGAAGAGAGACACCTGAGCATAAAGAAAAATGAAAGAGCTCTACGAGAACATCTGACTCCATCAGAAAAAAGCAATATTAGAATAATAGGTATTACAGAAGAAGAAGAGAGTGAGAAGGGAACAGAGAGTCTATTCATACAAACAGTGGATGAGAACTTCCTAAACCTATGGAAAGAACTAGATCCTTGAATCCAAGAAGCAAACAAAACACCTCATAACCTCAATCCAAAGAGGCCCTCTCCAAGGCACACTGTGTTAAAACTAAAAAATTAATGACAAAGAAAAACATTCTCAAAGCAGCCAGGGAAAAGAAGTTACCTACAAAGGAAAAACTATCAGAATTTCACCTGACTTCTCAGCAGAAACTCTACAAGCCGGAGAGTGTGGAACCAAATATTCTAACGTCTGAAAGAGAGAAATTAACAGTCACGAATAATATATCCAGCAAAATTACCCTTTAAATATGGAGAAGTAATATATATGCACCCAACCAGGGAGTACCAAAATATATAAAACAACTACTCACAGAACTAAAAGGAGAAACAGTTCAAAACACAATCATAGCTGGGGACCTTAATACTCCATTGATGGCTCTACACAGATCGACCAACAGAAAATCAGTAAAGAAATATTGGCCTTAAATGAAATACTAGACCAAGTGGACATAATTGATGTTCACAGAGCCTTTCATCCCAGAACATCAGATTATACCTTCTTCCCCAGTGCACGTGGAACATTCCTAAGGATAGACCGACCATATGCTGGGTAACAGAAGTAGTGTCAGCAAACTCAAGAAGATTGAAATTGGAGCCTGGCTGGATGTGGCTCAGTGGTTGAGCATTGACCTAGGATCCAGGAGATCGAGGTTCAATTCACGGTCAGAACACATGCCTGGGTTGAGGGCTCAATCCCCAGTTGGGGGTTTGCAGGAGGCAGCCGATCAATGACAACTCTTTCATCATTGAAGTTTCAACTCTCTCTCCCTCTCCCTTCCTCTCTCTGAAATCAATAAAGGTATATTTAAAAAAAAAAAAAAGAGGAGAAACAAGATGGCGGCGTAGGTAACAGCTGTACCCGTCGCCTCCCACAACCACATCAAAATTACAACTAAAATACAGAACAGCCATCACTCAGAACCTCCTGAAATCTAGCTGAACAGAAGCCCTACAAGCAGGGAACTGAAGGAGCATTTAGAGTGGTAGGAGGGGTAGAGACGAGGGCAGATGGGGCTGGATAGCAGAGACGTGGCTCCAGGCCCACACCAGGTGCTGCATATAAACTCAGGAGGGACATTTCAGTGGCAGAGGTTTCCCAAAGGAGTCAGGGGTCCCAGCCCCACAGCAGGCCCCCAGCCCAGGGGTCCAGGGCCAGGAAGAGACGTCCCTACAACTTCAGGTTGTAAAAACCAGCGGGAACTGTGGCTCAGGGTCATGGAGGCTGCGGGAGCCCCAGCAGCTCCTGTTAAAGGGCCCGCGCACGGACTCACTCAGACACCTTCCCTCTGAGAACTAGCGCTGGGCAGCAGCTTGAAAAGAACCTGGGACACTTGGGGAGGAACTAACCTGCCTGAAATCAGGGCAAGAGGTGGAGGGGCAGCTTTCTCCCAGGCAGAAGAGCTGCAGAGGCGACTGCTCCTTTGGCGAGTCCTCCCCGCACACAGCCAGCAGGCAGGCACCATATTTGAATCGCCAGCACCTGACTCACACCTTTGGCCCTGCCCCAGTGATTCCCAGAGCTCCCCCCCACCTGCAAGCTCATCCAAGCCATTTCCAGGGGCTTTTCTGTGCAAGTGACCTCCTGAGCCTCATGCTTAGGACTTTCCTAGAATCTCTCAAACAAGCAGCAGCGGGCCCCATGTAGCTTGATAAGTGGCCCCAGGCCTGGCACTAGCAGCAGCCTGCATTGGTTCATGGCTTGGTCTCTCCTGGATACTTCCAAGCCCAGCACAAGTAGCAGCCAACTATGGTTTGCTGTGTAGCTGATGCTGGGTGGCCCTGGGCAAGGCACTGGTAGAGGCTGACTTTGCACCTCCTGGGAGGCGCCAGAGAAAGTTGCACCTGGTGGTCAGACTCGACCACACTGGATTACAACCCTACCACATACACAAGTGACACACTCAAGGGGCACACTTGGTGAACACCAAAGCCCCACTGAAGTAAATCCTGATCCACAGGGGTGTCTCCAGCACAGCCGCTCTTTGGCTGTAGCTGCAGCTGGTCCAAACAGCTGATTGGCCGGGGAGTCAATTCCTCCCAGTGACGCCAACAGCAACCAAAGCTCAACTACAACAGGACAGTGCACAGGGCCCACACAGGGGAGCACCTAGAAGGCCCAGCTCAGGTGACTTGGGAGGCTGAGCCACTGAACCCTACAGGACACCTACTAAACAAAGCCACTCTACAAACTCCAGGAGACATAGCAGCTCTACCTAATACATAAAAAAAACACACCTGGAAGCAGCCAAAATGTGGAGGCAAAGAAACGGGTCACAAAGGAAAGAACAGAAGAAATCTCTAGAAGAGGAACTAAATGAAATAGAGCCAAGCAAGGTAACAGATACAGAGTTCAGAATTTTGTTTATAAGCATGTTTAAGCTGACGACTATTAGGGAAATAACTGAGAAAATCGATGACATAATAAAGTATAAATTTGAAATGAAGGCTACACGAACTGAAATGAAGAATAATTTACAAGGAATGAAGAGTAGAGTAGAGGACTCTGAGAATCAAATCAGCAATTTGGAACATGAGGAAACAAAAAACACCCAACCAGAAGAGCAAAAAGAAAAAAGAATCCAGAAATATGAAAATAGTATAAGGAACCTCTGGGACAACTTCAAGAGGCCCAACATTCGTATTATTGGGGTGCCAGAAGGGGAAGAAAGGGGCCAAGAAATTGAAAACCTATTTGGAAAAATAATTACAGCAAACTTTTCCTACCTGGGGAAAGAATTTGACTTACAAGTCCAGGAAGCACAAAGGGTCCCAAACAAGAGGGCCCCAAAGAGGCCCACAGCAAGACACATCATAATTAAAATGCCAAAGGTTAAAGACAAAGAGAGAATCTTAAAAGCAGCAAGAGAAAAGCAATTAGTTACCGACAAGGGAGCACCTATACGACTGTCAGCTGATTTCTCAACAGAAACCTTGCAGACCAGAAGGGAGTGGCAAGAAATGCTCAAAGTAATGAAAAACATGGAACTACAACCAAGACTGCTCTACCCAGCAAAGCTATCATTTAGAATTGAAGGTCAGATAAAGAGCTTCTCAGATAAGAAAAAGCTAAAGGAGTTCATCACCACCAGACCAGCACTACAGGAAATGTTGAAGGGTCTTCTTTAAGAAGAAGCTAACGAACAAAAGAATCTGATGAACTAAATAGATCCAGAGACACTGACACATGCAACAGACGGTCATATTTCACAGGAAAGAGGGAAGGGGGGTGGAGGGTGGGAAGAGATTAACCAAATAAGTTATATGCATATATGCATAACCCACGGACACAGTCAATATCAGGATAAAGGCCTGGAGAGGGGGTGGGAGTGAAGTGGAGGGGGTCAATTGGGGGGGGAAATGGGACACCTGTAACAGTTTCAACAATAAAGGTAAATTAAATAAATAAATAAATAAATAAATAAATAAATAAATAATAAATAAAAGAAATTGTACCAAGCATATTCTCTGACCACAATGCCTTGAAATTAGAAATCAACTGTAAAAAGGAAGTAACGAAACCCATGAATACATGAAGATTAAACAATATACTCCTAAAAAATGTCTGGGTCAAAAAAGAAATAAGAGATCAAAAGATATATAGAGACAAACAGTGCAACATATTGAAACTTCTGGGAGGCAGCAAAAGCAGTACTAAGAGGGAAGTTTATATCATCACAGGCCTATCTCAAAAAATGAGAGAAATCCCAAGTAAACAACCTAACGTCACATCTTAACTAGAAAAGGAAGAACAAAAGCAGCCCAAAGTCAGTGAAAGGAAATCATAAAACTTAGAGCAGCACTGAATGAAATAGAGAACAAAACGACTATACAAAAATTAATAAAACAGCCCGGCCGGGCGTGGCTCAGCGGTTGAGCATCAACCTAGGATACAGGCAATCAGGGTTCGATTCCTGGTCAGGGCACATGCCCGGGTTGCGGGCTTGATCCCCAGCCGAGGGTGTGCAGGAGGCAGCCAATCAATGACTCTCTCATCATTGATGTTTCTATCTCTCTCTCTCCCCCTCTCCTTTCCTCCCTCTGAAATCAATAAAGATATATTAAAAAAAAAAAATTAATAAAACAAAGAGCTGGTTCTTTGAAAAGATGAATAACATTGACAACCCCCTGGCTAGACTCACTAAGGGGAAAGGGGGAAAGACTCATATAAACAAAATCAGAAATGAAAGAGAAGTCACCACAGAAGTCACAAATACACAAAGGATCATACTAGAATATCATGAAAGACTATATGCTACCAACTTCAATAACCTAGAAGAAATGGATAAGTTCCTAGAAATATTTACCTTCCTAGACTAAATCATGAAGAATTGGAAAATCTAAAGACTGATCAGCAGCGAGGAAATTGAAACCACCATCAAAAACCTCCCAAAAAAGAAAAGTCTAGGACCACATGGCTTTACCAGTGAATTCTACCAAAGGTTCAAAGAAGATTTGATACCTATCCATCTCAAATTCTTCCAAAAGATTGAAGAGGTGATACTTCCTAACACATTTTATGAGGCCAATATAACCCTGATACCAAAACCTGACAAGGACACCACAAAAAAAACAAAACTACAGACCAATATCTCTGATGAATCCAGATGCAAAAATCCTAAACAAAATACTAGCAAATCGAATGCAGCAGTACATCAAAAATAATACATCATGATCAAGTGGGGGTCATCCCAGGTGCACAAGGATGGTTCAGCATATATAAATTGGCCAATGTAATATATCACACTAACAAAAGAAAGGGTAAAAATCATATAATCTTATCAAGAGATGCAGAAAAAGCATTTGATAAGATGGAACATTCATTTATGATGAACACACTCAATAAAATGGGAATAGGAGGATACTATCTTATCAAAGTAAAGGCCATATATGATAATCCCTCATACTCAATGTGAAAAACTGAAAGCTTTTCCTCTAGAATCAGGAACAAGACAAGGATGTCCACTCTCACCACTTATTCAACATAGTTCTGGAAGTCCCAGCCAAAGCAATCAGGCAAGAGAAAGAAATTAAAGGCATCCAATAGGGAAGGAAGAAGTAAAACTGTCACTTTTTGCAGATGACATGGTTCTGTATATGGAAAACCCTAAAGACTCCACCAAAAAAACTATCAGAAACAATAAACAAATATAGTAAAGTTACAGGATACAAAATCAATGTACAAAAACCCATTGCTTTCCTGTATACTAACAACAAAACTTCAGAAAAAGAAATGAAAAAAAAAAAAAATTCCTTTCCCAACTGCAACAACAACAAAAACTTACCTAGGAATAAACTTAACAAAGAACATGAAAGATCTATATGCTGAAAATCACAAAGCATTATTGAAAGAGACTGAAAAAGACATAGCAAAATGGGAAAATACCCCATGTTCATGGATTGGAAGAATCAACATGGCTAAAATGACCATATTACCCAAAGCAATACACAGATTTAATGCATCCCCATCAAAATCTCAATGTCGCTTTTTAAAGAAATTGAACGAGAAACCATCAGATTTGTAGGGAACCACAAAAGACCCCGAATAGCCAAAGCAACCCTGAGAAAAAAGAATGAAGCTGGAGATATCACACTACCTGACTTCAAATTATACTACAGAGCTACAATAATCAAAACAGCATAGTATTGGCACAGAAACAGACACAAGGATCAGTGGGACAGAATAGAGAGGCCAGATATAAAACCACATGTACATGGGCAGGTAATTTTCGACAAAGGAGCCAGAAACACACAATGGAGTAAAGATTGTTTCTTCAATAAATGGTGCTGGGGGAGAGACAAGATGGCGGTGTAGGAAACCGCGGTACCTGCCGCCTCACACAACCATATCAAAATTACAACTAAAATACAGAACCATCATTCAGAACCTCCTGAAATCTAGCTGAACAGAAGTCCTACAGTGAAGGAACTGAAGAAGCATCGAGACCCATAGGAGGGGTGGAGACGGGGTGCAGAATCAGGGCTGAATTGCAGAGACGTGGCCATGGTCCCACACCTGGTGCCACAGTTTAAAACCTGGCGGGATATCTCAGCACTGGAGGTTTCCCAGAGGTGCGAGGGGTCTCACTCCGACATCAGTCGCCCCAGTCCAGGGTTCCAGTGCTGGGAAAAGAAGTCCCACAACTTCAGTCTGTAAAAACCAGCGGGGACTGTGGCTGAGGGACACGAAGGCTGTGGCAGTCCCGTGCAGTTCCTCTTAAAGGGCTGGTGCACAGACTCAGATACAGTCCCTCTGAGGTCCACCACTGGGCAGCATATTGAAAGGAACCTGGGACATCTGGGGAGGAACTACCTTGCTTGGATTCAGGAAGAGAGCTGGAGGGGCAGCTTTCTCCCAGACAGAAGAGCTGGCAGAGGTCATTGCTCCTTAGGCAAGCCCTCCCCGCACAGAGCTGGCAGGCAGGCACCTTCTTGGAATCTCCATCAACTTGACTTACACCTTTGGCCCCACCCTGTTGATTCCTGGAGACCTCGCCCCTCCCTACCTGCAAGCTCATCCAAGCCATTTCCAGTGGCTTTTATATGCAAGTAGCCTCTCTAGCCTCATGCTTAGGACTTTCCTAAAATCTCTCAAACAAGCAGCAGCTGGCCTTAGCGTGCCCCATACATTTTGATAAGTGGCCCCAGGACTGGCACTTATGGCAGCCTGCATTGGTTCATAGCTTGGCCTCTCCTGGACACCTCTAAGCCCAGCACAGGTAGTAGTCATCTACTGACTGCTGTGTAGCTCATGCTGGGTAGCCTTGGGCAGGGCACAGGCAGAGGCTGACTTTGTACCTCCCAGGAGACCCCAGAGACAGTGCACCTGGTGGTCAGCTTTGACCACACTGGATTACAACCCTACCATATCCATGAGTGACACTCAAGGGGCTCTACAGGACACCTACTACACAAAGCCACTCTACAAATTCCAGGAGACATAGCAGTTCTACCTCATACAAAGAAACAAACACCTGGAAGCAGCCAAAATGTGGAGACTAAAGAAACATATCCCAAAGGAAAAAACAGAAGAAATCAGAAAAAGAACTAAATGAAATGGAGCAAAGCAAGCTACTAGATACAGAGTTCAGAATTATGGTTATAAGGATGCTCAAGGATCTTAGTACAACTATTAAGGAAACTAGTGATATCATCAATGACATAATAAAGAACCAGTCAGAAATGAATGCCACACAAACTGAAATAAAGAATAATTTACAGGGAATCAACAGTAGAGGAGAGGAAGCTGAGAATCAAATTAGCAATTTGGAACATGAGGAAACAAAAAACACCCAACCAGAAGAGCAAGAAGAAAAAAGAATCTAGAAATATGAAGATAGTGTGAGGAGTGTCTGGGACAACTTTAAGCGTCCCAACATTTGCATTGTGGGGGATGCTAGAAGGAGAAGAAAGAGAGCAAGAAAGTGAAAACCTATTTGAAAAAATAATTACAGAGAACTTCCCCTATCTGGGGAAAGAAATCGACTTACAAGTCCAGGATGCAGAGAGAGTCCCAAACAAGACCAACCCAAAGAGGCCCACAGCAAGACACATCATAATTAAAATGCCAAAGGTTAAAGACAAAGAGAGAATCTTAAAGCAGCAAGAGAAAAGCAGTTAGTTACCTACAAGGAAGCTCCCATACGACTGTCAGCTGATTTCTCAAGAGAAACCTTGTAGGCCAGAAGGGAGTGGCAAGAAATTGATTCAAAGTTATGAAAAGCAAGAACCTACAAACAAGATGACTCTACCCAGGAAAGCTGTCATTTAGAACTGAGGGTCAGATAAAGACCTTCACAGATAAGAAAAAGTTAAAGGAGTTCATCAGCACCAAGCTGGTACAATATGAAATGTTGATGGGTCTTCTTTAAGTAGAAGGTAATGAATAAAAGAAACTGACAAACTAAATAGATTCAGAGATATTGAAGCATGTAACAGACTGTTCTCACAGGGAAGGAGGGTGAGTGGGGAAAGCTTAACCAAAGAAGTTATATGCATATATGCATAATCTATGGACACAGACTATAATGGGGTGAAGACTTGGGGAGGCGGTGGGAGCGAGATGGAGGGGGTCAATGGGGGGAAAAATGGGACACCTGTAATACTTTCAACAATAAAGCTAAATTTAAAAAAATAAATACATAAAAAATAAATAAATGAATGGTGCTGGGAAAACTGGAAAGCTATATGCAAAAGAATAAAACTGGATTACAGTTTGTCCTCATGTACAAAAACATTTAACTCAAAATGAATCAAAGACCTAAATGTGAGACCTGAAACAGTAAGTTACATAGAAGAAATATAGGTACCAAACTTATGAACCTTGGTTTTAGGGAACATTTTATGAGCTTGACCCCAAAAGCGAGGGAAGTAAAGGCAAAAATAAGTGAATGGGACTGTATCAAACTAAAAAGCTGCACAGCAAAAGAAACTTACAACAAAACAGAGAGGCAGCCAACCAGATGGGAGATGGTGTTTTCAAACAGTAGCTCCCACAAAGGTTTAATTTCCAAAATATATAAACTCATAAAACTCAACACCAAACAACCCAAACAGTGGGCAGAGGACCTGAGCAGACACCTCTCCCAGGAAGACATACGAACAGCCAACAGATATGAAAAGATGTGCAACCTCACTAGCTATTAGGGAAATACAAAAACTGCCGTGAGATACCACCTCGCACTGTTAGAGTTGCTGTTATCAACAAGACGAGCAATAATGTGCTGGAGGAGTTGTGGAGAGAAGGGAGCCCTCCCTCACTGCTCGTGGGAATGCAGACTGGCACAACCACTGTGGACAGCAGCCTGGCGATTCCTCAACAAGTTAAGAATAGAGCTACCATACGACCCAGCCATCCCTCTCCTGGGTGTATACTGGAACAACGAAAACACGTATTCGCGAAGATATATGCACCCCCACTTTCACTGCAGTATTATTCATGGTGGCCAAGACGTGGAGACAACCAAAGTGTCCTGCGATAGAGGACTGGACAAAGAAGATGTGGGACATGCACACGATGGACACTACTCAGCCGTGGAAAGGGTGAGATGCTGCCATTTGCCACAACATGGATGGACCTCGAGAATATTATGCTCAGGGAAATAAGTCGGTCAGGAAAAGCTAAGAACCATACGATTTCACTCATATGTGGGATATAAAACTGAAAATGGTGGACACAAAGAGCAGTGTGGTGGCTGCCAGAGGGAAGGGGGTGGGGGGTGAAGGGGTCTTAATATATGGTGATGGGAGAAGATATGGCTTTGGGTGGAGGGCACACAGAGCAATATACAGATCTTGTAACATAGAAACCCACACCTGAAACCTATATGTTCATATTAACTATTGCCACTCCACTCAATTTAATACAGTGTTTTAAATAAAAAGCATAAAAGGACATTTTTAATGAAAACCACATAGGCAGGTCAATTTGATGAGTGGTTACAGAGAACAGAGGCTTCGCTTGGGGCCTTACCATGAAATGTTCATCAACACCAGTGAAAATAAAACAAACTTTTAATCCAATAGAAAGCAGAGCAGAAAAACGTCACGTCAGGAAGCCCAGCCAGTGTTGCTCAGTGGTTGAGCATCGACCTATGATCCAGGAGATCGCAGTTCAATTCCCGGTCAGGGCACATGCCCGGGTTGTGGGCTCGATCCCGCAACTCTCTCTCATCTTTGATGTTTCTATCTCTCTCCCTTTCCCTTCCTCTCTCTGAAAATAAAGATACATTTTTTAGAAAAACATCAGGAAGAGTATGTAACCTGAAAACAAGCCGGGTCAGGGACTGCTGGGTCTGCACAGGATTCTGGGCACAGCAGGGCCTCGGGGGGCTGCACCCTCTGTCAGCAATGGTCTGTGAGGGGCTTCCACTGCCTCTGGGGGAGTCCCTTCCAGTTAGTTGCCAGAGTTTCCTCAAAACTCTTGATAAATCCAAGAAACATTTCACCAACTCTGTCTGTCACAGGCTTTTTTTCTTCCAAGTCCCAGTAACAGAAAGGCCAGCAACTTCTAGGAAGGGCCGAGCGTGGCCAGATGCAGGGAGGACTGGGAGCAGCAGTGTTGGCTTGCAGCACCTGCTGGAGACAAACCCATGGGTGTAAACAGGTCCACTTCTGTCACAATAATGATGACATAGCTTTGACCAGCCCTCTAAGAAAGAATAAACAATATGAGAGTTTTAAACTATTTTCAAAAAATGTTATGTCTATTGATGAGTTGGGAAGATAGTTCAGAACCTCAGAGGGCAAACACTAAGGAAAACCAGTAACGTGCATCTGAGGGCCTGGCCAGCAGCAGACCTGGAGGATCGGTGCAGCTTGAAAGCAGCAGTGGAGGACAGAAAGCCCGACAGACCAGGGCGGAGGCCACAGGCACCAGCTGAACCAGGGATGAGGTGGGGCACCGAGGGGTCAGGCCTAGGGCAGATGGAAATCACCACACTCACAGTGTTCTAAGGTCTCTGAATTGTATGGAGAACAGTAAAAATAATGGTTAAGTTTAGATTCTGATAAGTGAATTCTGTGTGTTAAAACATCCAGAGCAGCCACTATGGAAGCCCAGCGAATGAATCCCAATCTAGGAGAGGAGAAAAAAAAAGAAAGTCAAGAAGGGTGAAGCTACACTGACGAGAAAACTGGTGCAGCTCCATGAATGTCCGGCAGAGGCGCTGCTACAAACAGGCTGTCCCACATCCCAGGAGGTGAGCGCGGGACAGAACCTCTAGGACAAAAGAGGGCTCGGCTAACCAGGCTTCATCTCATGGGCACACAGGGCTCGGATCCTTTCCTACCATCCACGGGACGTTCCTGAACACTGACCACATACCATGTTCTAACCTGAGTTCTCAACAAATGTCCAAGGATGGGCTGTCCAGCCTGTCTCTGTGCAGGGTGCACAGGCCAGCAGAGAAGCAGGACAGAGTCACCCTAAGGCAGCCTGCTGAAGGGAAAAAGGAGGGATGTGGATGAGGTGCTCCCAAAGCCAGCAGCTGCAGGGGCCAGAAGGCTGATAGCCAGCCACATGTTATGAACAGGTGAGGCTGCAGCTGCTTGATCCACTGGAGCCCAGACCCTGCCGGCCACACAGAGCTCCACGAAGTCTCTCCAGCACCGGCCTGGCCTGCTGACCACAGCACTGCACAGGGCAGGGAACGTCAAGCTGGCCATGTGCACAGCAGGGGGTCTGTACTTGACGTGCAGTGTACGATGGCCCTGTCCAGTGACTGGAGAATAAATCAGGAGACAGCCTTCAATATGTGTAATAGTAATCACTCGGTAAATAGCTACACAAACAGGGAGGGGCAGCTAGCGTGACATTCACCACACACAGCTTGGCCTGGAGCACAGCCCCTTCCCCTTCAGAGAACCTATGGAGACACGCCAGCTCCACGACGACCTGTAACACCTACTGTATACAGTAGAACACTTGCAAGAGCTGTACAAACGCCATCCCATTTCCTTTCCACGCCCGAGGAAGTGGCAGCTGTCTGTCCTCACCTCCCAAGACAGAAAATGGGGCTTACGAGGCAGAATCCCTAGGTCCCATTTTTAATAGACCAATGTCTGAACTGGTGCTCTGAAGCTCCCGCTGCTGCCACTGGGCCCAGCCAGCACCTCAAGGGCTGGGGACCCACCTGTCTAAGCTTCTGTCCCCTCCCCTCCCCTCCCCTCCTCTAGAGACCCCTTTCCCTAGGGCTGTCCAGGTATTTGAGTGGCCCCTACCCACCCACCCCCACCAAGATGGGCACAGCACCAAGGTGGCAAAACAACCCTGCCTGCTGAAAGCACGAGCTTTCGGGCCACTTTGTTCCCAGTGGGGAGAAGTTTCTTGAAAACACGTGAGGAAGTGGAAATAAAATGGGGAGGAGACCCGCCACCGGGCATTGGATCTGCTGTCCCTGAAGCCGGTCCCTCAGGAAGGAGCCACTTAGGGGACAAAGGGTCCCTTATCGCTAAAGCTGGGCCACAGGTGGTAATCATCAGGAAGGGGGGGGGATTTCAGCTGCTGTGTAAGGGGTGGGGAGGGCAAGTGGGAGTCTCCAATTCCGCCCTGAGGATACAGACCAATCTTCTAGGTAAGTGCTGTCCCATTCTCTCTAACCCCAGCTCCCAGCATGGTACACAGGGAGCCCCACTTCCTTGCACCTCAGTGCCCCACTGTTAGACTATGGGCAGCACGTCTGTTCCTCCAGATCTCAACCGCACTCCCCTGACCCTCGAAGTCAGGCACCCTCCCAAGATGCATCGGTTCACTCCTCAGTAGCTGCTGGATGGAGTCTTGGCTCAAAGTATGTGTGTCATCTGTGACATAGCTGCAGCGTCCTGCATCTGTGTGGTGTGTTGTGTAATGGAGTCTCCCCTTTCACTGCACCCCATGCGCAGCCCCTAACAGGTGACCACCCCGGTGGCAGGCACAAGGAAGACTGGAGGGACAGAGCACTAGGGTGGGCTGGGCCAGCCTGTTGTGGGGACACTGTCACAGGCACTCCCTCTGCATTTCCAACAGCAAGCCTGTGGCCATGCTCCTCGGTGGTGCTGGAAAAGGTCTGAGTTTTGGATACAGGTTTAGAAGAAATCAACATGTAACAGAAATTCCGCTTTTCCTAATCAGTATGTTTACAAGCAGGAGAGGGGAACGGGCAGCAAGCCAGGGTGACATGAACTAGCAGAGATGACTTGAGGGGAGGAGAGGGTGCTGGTGGTCTGGAGACAGGAAGTGGGGGATGGGCTCAAGGGAGCAGGCAGGAGGCGGGTATAGGGACAGCAGGGTGGTAGCCCGGTGAACAGGTCAAGAGCTGGCTGTTTTAAGCTGTGAAAATGTGCAGCAGGTGTGCACTGAAAGTCTGAGCTGGTGCAGGAAGACACCACCACATGGTGGCAAGGGCAACCATGGTGGGTACAGAGTCTGATTTTAGCTGAAAACTCCAGAATACTTTCACTGAGAGACGTGAGCTGCAGCTCTGACAGCCCACGGCCTGCTGGAGAAAACAGCGGAGTGTCGTGTGTCCCCCGCATGGACATGGCCCAGAAACTGCCCGGCCAAGCTCTCACCACCCTTGTTGGTGACCCTTCTTCCCACCAACACTCTGAAAGCTACACTTGAGCAGCCCATCTATTTTGAATGCAGTCTAGAAAACTGGGCTCAACAAAAACTGTCTTCCTAGGTCCACAGAGAAGTCCAGATATCCATCCTCACTGGGTCTGGCCACTCAGGTGGCCACTAGCATACAAGCAGTGAGCAAGTGGGCTGGAGGGGACAGCCAAGGTGACTTGAGGCTGGACAAAGGTGGAGGTGGTTAACAGAGGGCACAGGCCTCCCGGGCAGCCACTGGAGGGGTGGTTCCAGAGGTGCCCGGTGCTCTGACTTCTGCTCTTGGGGGCATCACTTCCCCTTCCATGCCAGCCTTTTCCTGGCTCCCATTTCTTCTTTTTTCCTGAAAAAAGCTAGGTGGGAGGTAAATTTTGAAAACACCTTTATTCTATTTGACAGCTGAGGGATGACTTGGCTGTGGCTCCACGGAGTGTACTTGTCAATCTAGACAGTGCTCCCAGGTCCCCCTGCCGTGTGGTGACTACAGCCCCGTCCCCCCTGCTGGGCTCCTTTCCTTCTCTAGCTGCTGGGCCACCTCTCTGAACCTCCCAGACCAGCCTCTGCTGTTCCCTTTCCCCCTATTTTTCACCTGTATTTCTGTTCTTATTTTGGGTGATGGCATCCACTTCATCCATCTGCGAATAGAGTCTCATTTCTGCTGTGAGGTGCTCATTCTGTTCTATGCTCCTTTCTTCGCAATGCCCTGCCCTATCTCCCTGCACAGCCCACACTTCCTGCAGAATGGCCTGTGCCTGTTGGAAGCTTGGCTCTAAATCTGGTGGAGTCATAGGATGAAACATGATTCTGCCATAAGAAGTGGAATTCTGACACCTGCTACACCTGAACCTGTTTCCATATTTCTGTCTCCTCCTGACACTCAGCCTGCCTTGCCCTAGGCTCCCACCCTGAGGGCCCTGCTGCTTGTCTGTCACTCCCAACTCTGCTTTAGGGGGCAGCCGTCCCACCCTGCAGACTGGCCCCAGCACCTCCACACAGCACTCCAAGGGATGGATGACTGGGAAGTATAACCACCCAATCACATTCCAACAATGCTGAAGGCACACTCCCTCCTCCCACAGGACACCTGACCAGCCCTTGTCTTTCTTGTCTCTCGCTGGCTCGCTAGGGAGGCAGGTAGTGTAGGGTCAACAAGCACAGTGTCCACTCAGACGAAGTGCTCTGTAAGGACTCCATGGTTACTGTGAGGTACGCCCTGCATTGGGGCCACCAAACAGGGCTTGAGGGATGCTGATGGAGCCCCTGCCCACAGCATTTCCCAGCCAGGCTCTTGCAAATGATTTATGCTATCATTGAAAATAGAACAGCCTGGCTGGTGTGGCTCAGTGGCTGAGCACTGACTTATGAACCAGGAGATCACAGTTTGATTCCCCGTCGGGCCACATGCCTGGGGTTTCAGGCTCGATGCCCAGTAGGGACCATGCAGGAGGCAGCTGATTAATGACTCTCTCATCATTGATGTTTCTATCTCTCCCTTCCTCTGAAAAAAAAAAAAACCACCAGATCAAGTAAACGGTATCTTCACGTAAGCCCTCATTAGCCCTGATGTGTCCTGGAAAAGAAGGGGCCCGGAGGGCCTGGTACAGGACTCTCACAGTATCGCTCTCTGGGCTCATGGGCATCATGGCATCACCAGCCATGATGGCAGGCGGGACACTAGGCTACTCCCTTCAGCCTTGCACTTACCCGATGATCTCCGCCCTACCCATCCCTGCCTCACTGGATACCCCAGCACCAAGTGTTGCAGGAAGCTCCGCCACGCAATGGCCGTTCCTGCCTCCCACGCAGTGTTCCTCTGCCTGGTGAATACCCTTGAAGACTCAGTCACAGATGCCCCTCCTTTCTAGATGACACACTCCCTCCTCCAGAAAGCCCACCTAAACTCCACACCCCAACGGGGGCTAGCAGCCACCTATGGGTCTTCCCAAGACCCCACGCACGCCTCCACCCCTGCTGTCCACATGAGGTTATCACAATCCACTCTGGGCCTCGCCTGTCTCCATGTCAGGACACCTGAGTGGCAAGAGGCTGGCACACAGCAGGTGACAGCCTGATGAATGCAGGAGGGCTGGCAAACACAGAGCAGATGTCCAGTCCTGCCAAACCAATGGAGGAGGGCTCCATTCTACCCCTGAGCAACCCCGTCCAGGACCCGAGCAGCCTTGAAAGAAGGCTGCACGACAAGGAAGCTACTACTTCTTGGGCTTGAGTCAGAAGAAGTAGGAATCCTACTAGCACAGCCGGATTTTGAATATAAAAGGCCAACACTGCAATTAAACAGAAAAAACAATATCCGGTGTCTAGAAGCAGCCTTCCCTTTACTAGTGATACATGTGGCCTGATGCACAAATAACGCGAGACTGTGGGTGGGGACGGACACTGTCTCTGCTCATCACCAGCCTAACTGCCAGGAAGAATGTGCTGGCCACACAGAAGTCCAAGGAGACGGCTGGAGGGACCATAACAGAAAACTACAGCCAGTGTCTCAGGGACACCACTGCTGTGAAGCCCAGTGATGAAGGGAGCACCAGCCATGCCGACTAGTGCTGGGCCTAGAGCAGCTGCAAGGAAGGTGCAGACAGAGCGAAGCAGCAGGGCAGACAGACAGGCTCAGATCCACCCAGGCCCCGGCACCCATCTGCCAGCGACGACTGTGAGCAGGTGATTCTCCTGTTCACACACCAGTGCTGTTCATACTGCAGCTGTCTACACTCAGGGTTTGTCTCCTCTTCAACCAGGCTGCAAGAGGATAGAAAACGTGCTCTGCTGACTGTTGGCTTCTCAGTGTGAAAATTAATGTTTTAAAACTTTATACACATATAACACTCAGTATTTCACAGGATCACCTGAAACACAGTCTTGCTTCAGCTTTACAACACCCATAGAAAATAAACAAGACAGATATACTCTAATCCACAGACACAGCTGAGGCTCAGGTGGTCAATCGCCCGAGTCAGGACTGAGTCAGTCCAGCTCATCTTCTGCACAGGGACCAGTATTTCATCAGCCACACCCAGCATCTCAGAAACTGATCAGGGACCCAGTGCCTCACTCCCCCACTGCCCACTGGACTTCTTGCCACCACCCCAGGACTGCGTTAACACCAAGGCCTTCTGTAGGCCCCCACCTTGGAATCCTCCCTTCTGAAAAATCCTAGTCATTTGTTTAACAGCTTCACTGAGATCTAATTCACATGCCATACAATTTACCCCTTTAGAATGCACAATCTAAAGTATTCAGTATATGCACAACCTTCATCGCAATCAATTTTAGGATATTTTCATTACCCAAAAATAAAACCCAGACCCCTTAGTTGCCACCCTCCAGGCCCACTAATCTACTCTCTGTCTTTATGGATTTGCCCATTCAGGACATTTCATACGAACAAAACCATACAATACGTCGACTTTTATATCTGGTTTCTTTCACTCAGCATGTTTCAAGGTTCATCCATGTTGTAGTATGAATCAGTACTTTACACTTCTTTTTATTGCCAAATAATATTCCATTGCATGGATAGACCACATGTTGTCTACTCATTTGTTAGGCATTTGGGTTGTATCCACATTTCGGCTCTTGTGCATACTGCTGCTATGAACACTGGTGTGGATGTTTTCCTACCCACTCTTCCCCATAAGAACATGTGACAGGTGAGCCAATTTCCAGTGAGAAACTCATATAACCTGATCATACAATATCATTTTAAATATAAATAGATAATTGGGAGAAATAAGTAAGTCAGACACCAAGAAACAAGAAGGAAATGTGATCTAACACAATAAACAGTGTTTAAAGAGGCACCAAGCCCTGGCCAGGTGCTCAGCTGCTTGGAGTGCCGTGCCGTACACCAAAAGATGGCGTGTTCGATTCCTGGTCAGGGCACATACCTAGGTTGTGGGCTCAATACCCATTCAGGAAATGTATGAGAGGCAACTGATTGATGGTTTTCTCTCTCTCTTCCCCTCTCTCTAAAAATCAATGAAAACATATACTCGGGTGAGAATTAAAAAAAAGAGAGAGGCACCATTTCTAGGGATGGGTCCAACAGGTACATTCACATGCTAGCAAAAACACTGTACAAGCAGCCTTATTTGTAACTGCACAAAATATGATATTCACCAGAAGGGGCTAGTTAAGTTATAGCACCTCCATACAGCCAAACATGACGCAGCCATGGAAAAGAATGAACCAGATGATGTAGTCACATGGAATGGCTTCACAAACATAGTTTAAAAAGGCAAGGTTCAGCCCAGCCAGAGTGGCTGTTAGCTGAGCATCATCCATGCTCCAAAAGGTTGCCGGTTCCATTCTAGGTCAGGGCACATGCCTGGTTTCACGTTGGATCCCAGGTCGGGGCGCGTATGGAAGGCAACCAATCCCCCTCCCTCTCTCCCCCTCCCTCCGCATGTCCTCCAGTGAGGATTAAAAAAAAAAAGGTTCAGAAACTTTCTGAAAAGGGTAGAAAAAAAGAATACATATACACATTTGCTTGCATAGTTACAAAGTATCTCAGAAGGAGATACAGTGGGTGCCTCCTGGGGACCAGGCTCCCAGGCCATTGACAGGAAGGAGGTCATACATTCTCTGCTTCCAAATCCTGAATATATTATGTATACAAAAATTTTTTTAAACTTTTTAGAAAGCAAAAATAAAGAGTATATATGAGAGTAAAAAATTATACTTAGGAGCGAGATGAGAATAAGAGGCCTGGGTAGCCCTGACTGGTAGCTCGGCTGGTTACAGTGTTGTCCCGATACACCAAGGTTGCGGGTTGGATCCCCGGTCAGGGCACATACAAGAATCAACCAACGATGCATCAATAAGTAGAGCAACAAACTGATGTTTCTGTCAGTCTCTCTCCTCCCCTCTCTCTCTAAAATCAATAAATTATAAAAAAGAGGCCAGGGTACTTGGAAGCAGCAAGCTTAGGGAACATGAATGAAGGAATGGCTCCTGCTGCTGCCAACCCTTCTCTGGGGTGACTCCAGCTCCAGTCTACCACCCTTTATTGATGCTAAGAAAATGTTTCAAGGAGACACTGAGAATACAGACATGTCAGTGGCCCTCAGGGACTTCCCAGCAGTGGGGAGAAGTCTGGTGGCTGTGCGGTGACCACAGGCATGGCTATGAGCACCCTGGGAGGCAAAACTTCTGGGTTGAGGGACCAGGACGGGCTCCTGCTGGTACAGGCCCCAGGGAGGGTCAAAGGAGCTGAAGGGGCCCCCTGAGCGTTGCTTTTTCTGTGGGGAGGAGGAAACACAGAGCAGGGCTTGGCTTGGTGGCACTTGGCTACTGTCACTGGACAGCAGAGTGTGAGTGAGTCAGGGCATGCAGGGCCTTGGAGAGCTGTCTAGGAGGCACAGGGAGCCAGGGAAGAGGGCCGGGCAGGGCAGCGACCTGCAGGACACACACTGGGCCTGCTCCTTGGTCCAGCATACTGACCATGGGGCCTTCCTGGGCACCGAAGGATGTTGAATAGCACCTCTGGCCTCACAGTCAATGCCAGTGGCACCCCTCTCAGTTGGGACCCCTCCCAATTGGGACAACTACCAATGTTCTAGACAAATCGCCCCTGAATAAGAACCACTACTCTGCACACACCCCTGCACAGCTCTGTGGAAGACAAAGGGGAGGGAGCCCACCCAGGAGGCACAGCCATAATGCAGAAGGGACATGGCACAGCCCTTGCTTGACTGGTGGCCCTGGTGACAAAGGAACAATAGGTTTGGTAACTACTTAGGAGATACAACGAGCAAGACCCGGAGCAACGGGATGTGGCAGTCAGGATGCCAAGCTTGCACATAGCAACCAAGTAGATGCCGGTCCCAAAGCACCCAATGCCAGAAGTGAAGAGCACAGGGTCTGAGGAGCCGGAGGGGCTTCCGCAAAGGGGGGCTGGCTCCTGTGTCCCAGGCTGAGAGAGGAGTCTGGCTGGCACCTTCAGCTGGTGAGACAGCTAAGAGCATGGATCAGGCTTGTTTCCTCTGGGGTGGGGTGGGAGGAGGGGTCCACAGGGTTGTCTCCAATTATTTGCTCAGCCCTTCCTCACAACAGGGCCGCCCATCTTCCATACTGCCCCTGGCCATGGGACTTCCTGCTCCCTCTATGGAAAGAGCATCCATCTCCTCCCCATCGTGGACTAGGGCAGGTGACCTGCTTTGGCCCTTGAAACCTGAGCCGTCAGCTGGAGCTTGAAGAGACACTGTTTCTGCCATTCTTTGCCATAAGAAGAGTATGATCCAAACAAGGGCTGGCCCCAGGTCCAGGAATGGACCCTCAGGGAAAAGCCACAAGGAAGTGAAATGTGAGCAAGAAATACACCTCTGTTGTTGTAAGACACTGAAATGTTGGGGTAATGTGTTACCTCAGCCTTCCTCAGAGAAAGCTGTCCCATAACCTCCCTGAATCAAATCTCTTCCTTCTCCAGTGGTCCTACACACTGCTGTCAGTTAAATGTTCATAAACCACTTTGTCAGGACTTCCCCTGCTCACAGACCTGAGTGTTTCCCTATTAGCTTGAGAACAACCTAAAGTCTTTCACCTGAATTCAGAGATGCTCACGTTACCACCCTTATTCCTCTTTCTCTTTACACAACCTTCTAACTGCCACAAATCACACATAACCCACCTTCTTACCTTTGCTCCAACACGTGAAACACCTTCTTTGGCACTGCAGTGTCCTAACTCCTTCCCTCCCACTCACCTCCTACTGAGCGAGGTTCAGCTCAAAGACCATCCCTTCGGTGAAGCCTTCCCTAATGCTACAGCCCCCCCATAATCATTTCCCCTCTGAACTTCGAGAGACTTTTTCTGTAAATGGACCACACAGTAAATAGTTTAGGCTTTGTGGACAATAGTCAGTTCTGCCAAAGCAGTCACAAACAATACAAAAATGAAAGAGGGTGGCTATGTTTCAATAAAATATTATTTATAAAGACAGGCAGGGGGCCTGCCAGTGCCTGTAGTGTATACAGACACTGGTCTGGAGCACTGTTTGAAGGGCTCATAGCCTTAACAGACTTTCTCCTTTTCAAGATCCTTCAAAGACAGTGCACCATATATCTGTGGCACTACGATATACACACAGCTAATTGAGCATAGATTAGATGTTCAGTTAAAAAGTACTGAACAGCCCGGCCAGCGTGGCTCAGCAGTTGAGCATTGACCTAGGATCCAGGAGATCAAGGTTTGATTCCCAGTCAGGGCACATACCCGGGTTGCAGGCTCAATCCCAAGTAGGGGGCATGCAGGAGGCAGCTGATCAATGATGTTTCTCTCATCAGTGTTTCTATCTCTATCCCTCTCCCTTCCTCTCTCTAAAAATCAATAAAAACATTTTTTAATAAAAAAGTACTGAATTAATGATACTTAGGAAACACTGTATTGAAAAACATTCCTAATACTGAATAGTATGGTTTTCCCAAAGACTTCAAAGAAAGTAGGAAAAGCCCACACCAAATGTTGAAGCAAGAAAAATTCCACCCGAAGGAGCATAATACTGGCCAATAAGCTCCTTTCACAACATACAAACTGTGTCAAAGACCAGTATGAGTTTCTGAGTTTAGTGGGGATGTAACTCCTATTATCAGAACTCTCAGACATATGATGATAAAATTCATTTATGTCACCACCACATTTTGGGGGGTTGAACAAGATGGCAGGCACCGCTGAGAAACTCAAATTTCAGGGAAATACAAAATCCTCATAATCTCTGTCCCAGAAAGCCTGAGACACGAGCACAGCAGAAGTGGGAGTGAGTCAGGCTGTAGGCCCAGGTGAAGAGGTCCATCTCAGCAGGTGGAACAGTGTGGTCAGAGGATGGGGGTCAGGGTCAGACACAACCTCGGGGAGCAGACCAGAGCTGTCAGGTAACATCAGGGACAAGTCCCAAAGGCTGATAGAAGGCACAGCGAGGCAGGCACAGGAGGCAGCAGAGAAGGCCAATAGCTGAGGGTATGGACTTGACCTCGGGGAGCAAGAAAGGCAACAAGAGAAGGAACCTGGAAGCAGGCAGACAGTCCAGTTCAGTTCTGCCAGAGGCATGTGCCTGGCCCAGGGCTGTGCTTCTGAAACAGGACACTCACAAAGCTAACTCTGGGAGGGAAGATGTAAAGACCCACAACAAATGATCAAATGACGAGTCAGTGAAAAGGCACAGCAAAGGGGTCTTGCTAGCAAAACTAGATGCCTCCATTTGAGAACATACTACACATTTTTTCCAAAATGACAAAGAACCTGAAGGAAGCCTAACAAGACACTGTATTCACTGTTATGAAATTGTTCAAGGACAGTCCATGCCAGCACACATTCACAAGAGAAGGCAGGGATGACATTTTAAAATCTATCTTGAGATATTTCAAAATTTGCACACAAAAGCTGTTTCGTTACCATTTGTTCTGGACAGTAAACGTTCTCACCATAATACCCACAAGTGCCAAAAGACTACTTAAAGTGAAAGGGTTTTCCCCTAGGCTTAGTATCAAACTGATGAAGGAGACCAGATGTAGCTGTCTAGGGTAAGTCTGAGATACTTTTCCTAGATCTGAGAAAGAGAATCATCTCCTTGGGAAACATGGGGAATTTTCCACCTTGCTCTGAAGCAAGTTAAGTCTAATTTCCTCCAACAGCTCAGCAAGACAGAATGTTACAGCACCGGTAAATCCAAGTTCTCACTTTCTGGGCTTACATCCTTACTGTTACTTAAAGTTTGTTAAAAAGTTATCTTTTCTATTACAAGGATAACACTGTAAAGTATAACAACTACGGTTTGGGTAGCTTAATTCAAGGAATTATCCAAGAATTGCTCTAAATCTCATTTCTGTCGACAATAATCCTATCAACTCCTAAGGACAGTTAAGAACTAGAGTATTTAGGTGGCTCATTAGAAGCTTTATTTTCCTAAGAACATTTTAAAAAACAGTTCTATATAATAATTTACCTAAGTACATGAAGATTTGTTCCTTGTGTACCTTCATAAAGACTTGTTTCTCCAAATACTGTGTAAGAAAAGGGAGCCACAGACTTGAAGTTAACATAAAATACGGAGGGTGAGGCTAAGGGCCACAGCAAATGCACCTGGAAACCACATCTTGGCAGTGATGACATCCTAACTTTTTTGAACACGTGCAATATACCAGGCACAAAGCGTTTACAGTCTAGAGTCCTCACCCCCCAGGAGGCCAATATGACTGGCGCTCCCACTTTATGGATAGGAACCAAAGGCACTGAGTGCAAAGGCAGTAAACAGAAGAGTCCCGACTCAGAGGCAGGCAGTCCGACTCCAGACCCACCCTCTTCTCCCGCCTGCGGGCGAGGCAGCCGACGGGGCGAGCGCGGGCGGGGAGGCCGGCGGGCGCCCATTCGCCAGCGGGCGTCGGCGGGCCAGCGAGGTGGCCAGGCCGCCGTCGGGAACGAGTCTCCTCGCCCCGCGGCCACACCTCCGATCACATCTCCTTCCCTCCCCCAGCGAGGGACACACCTGGCTCGCCGAGCGCGGGGGCCGCTGACCGGGAGCCACCTGCTGTTTGCAGAGGCACCGGGGCGGACGGGGCTCAGCTCCCCTCGGTGGCTTCAAAGACAAATCTCCTATTGTCTGCCCCAGGGGAGGAACACGAGCCGGCAACTGCAGGTTTCTGCAGAGGTCACTGGAGGTTTGGGGAAACCACGCGACACAGAAGGACGGCGGGGGAGGGGAGGGCGCCGCATTTTTGCTGGTGAGGCTGCGCGGCGTCCGCAGCAGCTGCGGGTGGAGCCGCACCGCACACGCCCACAGCCGCCGGCCCCGCGGCGCGCCGCCCGCGCACGACGAAAGCCGCCCCGACCCCCGAGACCGCGGCCTGCCGTGCTCCGCGCACACCGCTCCCGCGGCGGAGGCAGCGCGGGGGTCCGCCCGAGCGCGCCCCAGCCCGCGCGTCCGCAGAGGCCCGCCCCGCAGCGTCCGGCGGCCACGGCTCGCGCCCGCACACGCGCGGCCGCCGACCCGGACAAAGCGGGGCGGCCCCGCACCGCCCGACGGCTCCCGGGAACCTGCGCCGACGCCCAGAGCTCAGGCCCCCGCCGCACTCACGCCCCCCCGCACGCCCCCTCACGCCCACCTGTCCCGCGCCGCCCGGGTCCCTCGCCTGGCGCGCCCCCGCCCCGCCGCGCCGCGCCCCGTGGTGCCGGGCCTCGGTCCCGTCGGTCGCCTTGGTCGCCGCGGCCCCGGACTCTCGCGCGGCGGGGCGGGGGCCGCGGCGCCGGCCTCTCCGCCATCTTCCCGGCCCGCGCCGCCCACCGCCCGCGCTCTCTCTCACCAGCCGGCTGCGCGCGGGCCGCGCCGCCACAGCCCTTCATCCAGCCCGCGCGCCGCGCGTCAGCTGCCCGCGGCTCTCCCGCCGCCGCCGCCCGGTCCGCGTCCTCCGCCGCCGCCGCCACCGGCCCAGTGCGCCGCGGCCGCGCGTCCTCCCGTCACCAGCGCAACCCCCCGCCTCCGGCCCCGCCCCCGCGCCGCCCAGCGCTCGCCGCCAGGGGGCGCCGCCGCCAGCCCGGTGCGCGTGCGCCGGCGCGCGGCATGCCGGGAGCGCGGGAGGGCCCGTTCCTCCCGCGGGGCGGCGCGGGGCGGCCCCTCGGCGCCGCAGGCGCCCGGAGCCGTCCCCCGTGGACTTGCCCCAGTCGGGGCCGCGGGGCGGGGCGGGGGCGGGGCGGTCGTCCTGGGGCTCTTCCTGCGACGGCCTGGAGCGAACGGCCGGGCGCCGTCGGACCCGTGCTGCGGTCGCGCGTGTACTGCCCCCCCGGGCCCTGCCCGCGCCGCAGCCGAGCCTCCTTCCCGGGGCGGCGCTCACCTCCCCGCCTGCAGCCCGCGGAGCCTCTCTCCCGGCGACTTCCTCTCTGTCCCCGCTTCTCGTCTAAAGGGCCCGTCAGCTCCCGGCGGCGACACCTGTGGTCTCCTCCAGCGCTGCTGCGGGGAGGGCGGGGAGTGGGCCGGCTAGACTCCCGCCCCACCACCCCGTCTCCTTTTTCTTGCTAGAAATGGCCCAATAAACCTTTTCTTTTAAAAGGCTCTCAGCCCTGGAAGTTAACGTTTTTCACACCTGTATTTTTAGGCAATCTGGACAGTCTGCAGCGCGTCTGTCAGTTCGCCGCCTTGCACTGTCCCCCTCGCTCCTGGTAGTTGCTCACCTTCACTCTACTAGTCGTTCTCCAGCACTTTCTGATCTGCCTTTAGCCTGAAATGGAAACTGAGCCCCTGAAACACGCACAGAACACCGAAGCCCCCACCTGGAGCCTGTCATCACAAGACACGGGAATGCCCTGGGGTGAGCTCCGTGCCTGTCCTGCAGCTGTCCCTTCCCTGGGGCCCAGCCTGACTTCTCCACACACACGGACAGGGGTCTCTGCTCCCGTTTCCAGCTGCCTCTCCATCGCACCTGCCAGAGAAAACCCGACTGGGTGAAGGCAGCCCTTCTCCATCATGACGACAGCAGACACATCCAACAGCCAGGCTGGCTGGCTTCCCTTTACATGTGAACGAGCTCTTTCCAGTCTTGTGGTTTTCCTCCAGCAGTAAGTCTCCCACTCTCCGAAGTGACCATCAGAACGTCTCAGGCCTCGGCAGTTGAACCTGCCAGGTGAGACCCAAACTCAAAGGCCCGGCCACATCCTACCCTGCCCCTTCACCTTCCCTTCTGAAAATGTGCAGGCTGTTTTTTTGGGTTCCTAAGGCAGTCCCTCCCCTGGTGAGGTGGAACCCACTCCCTTTACCACTGTCAAAGATTGTGCTCAGCCACCTCCTCTCCTGACTCATGTTTGTCTTTCTCTCCTGCCTGCACCAGTGCTTACACCAGACACAAGCAGATGTGGGTCTTTCAGAGGAACATCACTCTGGGGCCCCCTCTAGGAGCTTAGGAGCTAAAACAGCTGCAATTCACCCACAAAACAAGCCAAAACACACTATCCGTGCTCCACATTCATGCACTGCCCTCAACTGACAAGATGACTTGATTTCTTCTTTCTTCCTCCTTTTCCTCGCTCACTTCCCCTCTCCCTTCCCAAACATGTCTGAAGCATCTATCTGTATCAGGTGCTGGAGGTAGAACAGTCCCTAAGAAAAACCTCTGACAGCAAAGAGCTCCAGGTGTAATGTAGGAGAACTACATACAAAGTGAAACAAACCATGAGCCACGATGCAGAGTGGGTATGAAGCTTGTGCTATGGGGCCCAGGGGTAGGAGACTGACTTTTTCTGAAGGACGTATGTTATGTGGAGCCAGTATTTTTAAACAATGCTTTGATTTCAGAGGCAGGGAGAGAGAAACATCAATGATGAGAATCATTGACCGGCTGCCTCCTGCACGCCCCCTACTGGGGATCTAGCCCACAACTGGGGCGTGTGCCCTGACCTGCAACTGAACCAGATCTCCTGGGCCCTAGATGGATGCTCAACCACTGAGCCACTCGGGCTGGGCCAGAGCTGGTATTTTCTTTTTTAATATATCTTTATTGATTTCAGAGAGAGGAAAGGAGAGGGAGAGAGAGAGAGAGATAGAAACATCAATGATGAGAGAGCCATTGATCAAGCCCACAACCCGGGCATGTGCCCTGACCGGGAATCGAACCCCGATCACCTGGATCCTAGGTGGACGCTGAACTGCTGAGCCACCCCCAGCCAGGCCAGAGCTGGTATTTTTATCCCCGTTAGAAATGAGGGGAGAGGCCACAGAGTAAGCCCAACACAGAAGAAAAGACAAGGCCTGCAGACCCTTCCACACATATCATACTGGGTGAGCCCACACTTAGAAGTTCAGTGCTTAAGCCTTTTAATAATGTTAACAGGAAAGCCTGGCCGGGAATGGCTCAGCGGTTGAGCGTCGACCTAGGATCCAGGCAATCATGGTTCAATTCCCGGTCAGGGCACATGCCCGGATTGTGGGCTTGATCAATGACTCTCTCATCATTGATGTTTCTCTCTCCCTCCCACTCCTTTCCTCTCTCTGAAATCAATAAAGATATATTTTAAAAAAAGAAATATTAAAAATCTATATATATATTAACAGGAAAGGCAGAACATGAGCAGGTGGAATAAGTCAAGCAAATCCCAGGACAAATGTTAAACCAAAGCAGCAGTGATCCCAAATTCTCTAGAAGACGCAGGAAGGGTGGAGAAGAGGGTAATTGAAAAAGAGACTTAAAGGGGTCATATTAGAGTTGGCCTTGAGGGAATGAAGAGTAGATTAGAAAAAAGATTCCTCTGGCCAGTCTCAACATTGAGCCAGGATGGCAGGGTGCTCACACCATAGAGATGAACTGGTCATGTTTCTCAAATTTCCCAGTGAAACTCTTTAAATACAATCTTATTGCTCAAATTACACTAAATAGGGAAATTCATATTAAAATGATGGATACCACAACATTCCCACAAAGATGGTTAGAATAAAAAAACTGGTGAGGATTCAAATCAACTAAACTCATATGTTGTCAGTGGGGATCTAAGAACAGTCTCGCAGCTCCTGAAAAGTTAAACTTTCCATGAGCCTGCATCCCACTATCTGTGACCCAAGAGAATGGAGAAGTTATGTCCATAAAATGGCCTGTTGTAAATGCTTACAGCAGCTTTATTCACACTTGCCCCAGACATAGCAACCCAAATACTCTTCGGCGGAGAACAGATAAACAAACTGCCTCATCCATGCAACGGATGCTACTCGGCAGTAAAAAAGAAGGAACTATTGACACACAACATCACAATGAATCCGCAGGACATTAAACCAAAGAACCGAGATTCAAAAGGCTACACAGCAAGTGATTCTGAAAACATGAAACGTCTGTGAATCGCCCAATGCAGAACAAGGTTTGTGCCACGGCTGAAAGCTCTATGACCATCACACACAGAGCGTTTCTCTCCAATGGGCATCTGTCCATTTGGCCTAAGGCTGGAGCCAGGAACAAAGGCTGGACCACACTTTCTGTATGCACAAGATCTCCCTCCAGCATGGACCCTCTGATGCTGAGTGAGGGTTGACCTCCGGCTGAAGGCTTTCCCACAATCACCACATTCATAGGGTTTCTCTCCGGTATGAACTCTTCGGTGTAGGGCAAGCTGTGAGCTCTGACTGAAGGCTTTCCCACATTCAACACACTGGTAAGGTTTCTCTCCAGTGTGAACTCTTCGATGCTGAACAAGAGTTGAACTCCGGCTAAAAGCTTTGCCACACTCGTTACAAATATAGGGCTTCTCTCCCGTGTGGATCCTTACATGTTCAGTGAGGTGAGAGTTAAAACCGAAGGCTTTGCCGCACTCATTACAAACGTAGGGCTTCTCTCCAGTGTGCACCCTGTGGTGGAGAAAAAGGCTTGAGCTCTGGCTGAAGGCTTTCCCACACTGGCCACACACATGGGGCTTCTCTCCAGTGTGGATCCTCTGGTGCTGAATAAGGCTTGAGCTGCGACTGAACGCCTTCCCACACTGATCACATCCGTGCGGCCTCTCGCCAGTGTGGATTCTCTGATGCTGTGTTAACTGTGGGCTCTGGCTGAAGCCTTTTCCACACTCATTACATTTGTACGGCTTCTCTCCTGTGTGAATGACACGATGTTGAATAAGACTTGAACTTCGACTGAAGGCCTTCCCACATTCACTGCACCTGAAAGGTCTCTCTCCAGTATGAAGTCTCTGATGGAGAAGGAGGTGGGAATTGAGACGAAAAGTCTTCCCACATTCATTACATTTAAATGGCTTACTTCCAGTGTGAACTTGATGGTGCAGAAGAAGACCTGAGCTAAGAGCAAAGGCTCGCCCACACTGACCACATTTGTAAGGCTTTTCCCCACTGTGACTTCTCTGATGTCTGGTTAGGTCTGAATTGTACCTGAAGGTTTTGCTACATCTATCACATGTAAGAGCTCTCGCCCCTGTTTTAGTTCTTTGAAGTCTGACAGCATTTTCGTTCAGATTCAAGTTTCCATCAAACGCACCCCACTCCTGGGTTCCTTCTCCTGTAGGCTCTTCCCTGCACGTGGCAGTTTCTTTCCGAAAAACTCTCTTGTGATAATGGAGTTTCTTCAAACTCTGCTGAACAGAATCCCACATGTGTCCGTCTACTTTACTCTCAGGGTCCCAAGCTTCCTGCAATGCAGGTGCCTGTGGATTGTACCCTGAGAATCTTCTTGATATAAATTCTGGGGTTTTTACTTCTTCAGAGCATTTCTGGTTTAGAATGGACAGTTCCTTCTCGGTCCCAACCTCAAAATCTGTTACATAAAAGCAGAAAGGCATTATTGCAGAAAACCATCCATTAGGGATAATATCCATGTGTCAAAAGCCCTCATAAAGCATTCTGTAAAAGGTAAATATAGGTGACAGGCAGAATTCAGAAGATGGCTGGTCCGCAAGATAAAAATAATTAGGTTCGCCCGGCCGGGCGTGGCTCAGTGGTTGAGCATTGACCTAGGATCCAGGCGATCAGGGTTTGATTCCCAGCCAGGGCACATGCCCGGGTTGCGGGCTGCAGCCGATCAATGAGTCTCTCATCATTGATGTTTCTATCTCTCTCTCTCCCTCTCCTTTCCTCTCTCTGAAATCAATATAGATATATTTAAAAAAAAATAAAAATATTTAGGTTCATTAGTTATCAAAGAAATTAAAATAAGTTATAATTTCCCACCTACCAAATTGGCAAATTAATCCATTCAGCAAATATTTAGAAGACCAGGGACATGCTAAGTAAGGAATATAACAGGGAGGGAAATATAGTCTCTGACCCCATGAAGTTTATATTCTATTCAGGTAGATAGATAATTAAGCAAATTTTTAACAAGGATGATAAACCACATGACAGGGAAACTATACAGAAATGTGGGAAATACATCATGGCCTCCAAGCAGGTCTACATGGTAAGAGAAGACCTGGGGGAGGAAGTGAGGTTTCAGCTAAAACCTGAAGATGCCAGTTAGCAATGGCAGATGAGGGCCTGGATGTGACCTGTGACAGAATCTATCAAGTTCAAAAATCTCACTGTGGCTACAGAAAGAAGTATGAAGATGGGAGAGTGGCAAGATGGGACAGGGAATGGTCATGGGGGAACCAATACAAGCTCAAGAACCTTACACTCGCCCTGGCCCAGTGGCTTGGTTGGAGTGTAAAAAGGTGGAGGGTTCAATCCCCATCAGGGCACATACCCAGGTTGCAGGTTCGATCCCTAGTCAGGGCGCATGCGGAAGGCAACTGATTGATGGTTCTCTCTCACATCAATGTTTCTCTCTCTCTATCCTTTCCTCTCTCTAAAATCAATTTTAAAAAAACAAAAAACCCCTTAGACTTTATTCTAAATATTTAAAAAATAATGATAATCAGTGTTGATGAGAATTAAAGAAACAATCCCTGTCTTTTACTATTGGCGAGACTATAAATTAATATGACTTTTTAAAAGGGAAGGTTGGCCCAATATAGGAGCACCTAAATTTATTTAAAAACTTCTAGAGGACTTTAAGGGCGAGATCGACAGCAAGACAGTCACAGTAGGGGACTTTAACACCCCACCAATTTCACTGGATAGGTCTTCCAGACAAAAAAATCAACAAGGAAACAGTGACCCTAAATGTCACACTAGGTCAGATGGATTTAATTGACATTTACAGAACATTCCACCCGAAAGCTGCACAATATACATTCTCCTCAAGTGCCCATCAGTAGATGAGTGGGTAAAAAAGCTGTGGGATATTTACACCATGGAATACTATGCAGCTGTTAAAAAGAAGGATCTCTTACCCTTTGGGACAGCACAGATGGAACTGGAGAATATTATGCTGAGTGAAATAAACCAGTCAGAGAAAGACAAGCATCACATGACCTCACTCATACATGGAATATAATAAACAAAATAAACTGATGAACAAAATAGATCCAGAGACACAGAAGCATGGAATAGCCTGAGGGATCTCAGAGGGAAGGTGGGGGTAGGGGAGTGGGTGGGGAGATTAATCAAAGAACTTGTATGTCTATAAGCATAAGCCATGGACACAGACATGGTTATGGGGAAGGCCTGGGAGTGGGGTGCGTACAGAGTGGAGGGGATCAATGAGGGGGAAAAGGGGAACATCTGTAATACTTACAATAAAGATAAATTTTTAAAAAAATAAAAAATAAAAGGGAAAGTTGGAAATACCACAGAATTGGTATATTACATGTAAGTGAAACTTTCACTATTTGCAGATGACATGATATATAGAAAACCCTTAAGACTCCACCAAAAAACTATTAGAAATAATAAACAAATACAATAAACTTGCAGGGTATGAAATCAATATAGAGAAATCTGCATTTCTATATACTAACAACAAATTACCAGAAAAATAAATAAAGCCCTAGCTGGTTTGGCTCAGTGGTTAGAGAGTTGTCCCGCAGACTGAAGGGTCCCAGGTTTGAGTCCGGCCAAGGGTACATACCTCGGTTATAGGCTCAATCCCTGGCCCTGGTCGGGGTGCATGCAGGAGACAACCAATCAATATGTCTCTCTCTCTCTCTCTCTCTGAAAAGCAATGGAAAAAATATCCTCGGGTGAGGGTTAAAAGAAAGAAAAATAAAAGAAGCAATCCCATTTACAATCACAGCAAGAAGAATAAAATACCTAGGAATAAACTTAACAAAGGTTAAAGACCTATATACTAAAACTGTAAGACATTATTGAAATAAATTGAAGAAGACATAAAGAAATGTAAAGATAGTGTGTGTTCATGTAGTATTAGAAGAATTACATAGTTAAAATGTTCATATTACCTAAAGCAATCTACAGATTCAATGCAATCCCTATCAAAATTCCAATGGCATTTTTCACAGAACTGGAACAAATAATCCTAAAATTTATATGGAACCACAAAATATCCAAAGCAATCTCGAGAATAAAGAACAAAGCTAGAGGTATCGTACTCCCTGACTTCAAACTACATTACAAAGCTATAGTAATGAAAACAGTATGGTATAGGGGGAACAGACACACCCACCAATGGAACAGAATAGAGCCCCAAAATAAACCCACACACATATATAGGCAACAAATTTTCAACAAAGGATCCAAGAACAGACAATGGACAAAGGAAAGACTCTTCAAAAAATGGTGTTGGGGAAACTGGAAAGCCACATGCAAAAGAATGAAACTGTAGCCTTATCTTACATCACGCACAAAAAATAACTTAATTTGGATTAAAGCTTGAATGTAAGACTCGAAACAATAAAATACATAAGGGAAAACATAGGCACTAAGCTTCTGGACCTTGGTCTCAGTGGTGTTTTTATGAACTTGACCCCAAAGACAAGGGAAAAGAGCAGAAATAAAAAAGGAGAAATACATCAAATTAAAAGGCTTCTGCAGAACAAAGGAAAGAGTCCACGACATGAAAAGGCACCCTGTAGAATGAGAAAGTTATCTACAAACAACATGTCCAATAAGGGACTAATATCCAGAATATATAAACTTTTTCAATACAACAAAAACAATCCGATTAAAATATGGGCAGTGGCCCGGCCGGGCATGGCTCAACGGTTGAGCATCGACCTAGGATCCAGGCGATTAGGGTTCGATTCCCGGTCAGGGCACATGCCCGGGTTGCGGGCTGCAGCTGATCAATGACTCTCTCATCGTTGATGTTTCTATCTCTCTCACTCTCCCTCTCCCTTCCTCTCTCTGAAATCAATAAAGATATATTTTTTAAAATAAGTAAATAAATAAATAAAATAAATAAATAAATAAAATATGGGCAGTGGATCTAAACAGACATTTTTCCAAAGTGGACATACAGATGGTCAGCAGATATATGAAAAGATGCTCAATGTCACTAATCATCAAGGAAATGCAAATCAAAACCCGGTGAGATACTACCTCACACCTTTCATAATGGTGAGTGAGAAAAATACAAGAAATAAGCATTGCTGAGGATGTGGAGAAAAGAGAACCCTGTGCACTGTTGGTGGGACTGTAAATTGGTACAGCCACTGTGGAGAACAGTGTGAAGGTTCCTCAAAAAATTAATAGAACTTCCATTTGATGCAGCAATTCCACTTCTGGGTATTTATTCAAAACATTTAAAAATATTTATTCATCAAGATATATGTACTCCTCGCTAACTGCAACATTACTCACAGTAGCCAAGCATGGAAACACCAAGCACCCTTTGGCAGACTGGATAAAGAAGACAGTATGTGCACACGTGTGGGACATGGGTGGGCCCAGAGGGCACTGTGCGTGAAGTCAGTCAGATGGGAAAGGACAGAAACCATTCTTCATGCAGGTGGGACATGAAACAGAAAGTGCCCGACGGACAGACAGAACAGGACCCAGGCTGTTGATGCAACCACCACAACGGTGGCTGCAGGGAAAAGAGGGCGAGCTGGGTGGAGGAGATCAGACATGCGGCGGCGGGAGACTAGACTAGGCTTTTGATGTTGCGCACTTAATAGGGTACACAGATGTCAATTTAAAAGTATACACCTGCAATTTGTATAGTGTTATTAAGCATTGTTACTGGAATTTTAAAAAAATAGGAGATTGCTCAAACCAATCATAGACCACCCATATAACAGAATACCCTTCTGCCAATAAAATTACATAATAGAAAAATTAAAAGTCCGTATGATCTATTATAAAGTAAAAAATAATGTTCTCAAACTACATGTACAGCATAAACCAACTTTTATTGAAAATATATATGCAAGGTTGGTGCTGTTTCTTCCCTATGTGTTTGGTTGGTAAAGCCACCTGGGTTTGGCATTTTCTCTGAGGAAGGGTTTTAAATTACTGAGTCAATTTCGTTAATAGTTATGAAATTAGTTAACCTTTTCTTGTGTAAATTTTGATAAATAGTATTTGTCTAGGATATTTACACATTTTATATCAATGTTCAAAAATTTAGCATAAATGTGTTCAAAATATCTTTTTCTCAGATGGCTGCAGTATGTCTGTGATGGCTCCTTTTCTCTTTTATTCTTGAACAGTTACACCCAGAAAACAAAAAGTGATAATAAATGCTCCAATTCCTCTTGTGAGATTATCAACTTCCATACCAACACTTGACACCAACAGCATGAGAAAAGAAAGTATCAGGCGAATCTCACTCATAACTATAGGTGCAAAAACCCAAAATAAAACATCAACAAGCCAAAACCATTAATATATAACAGGGATCACATGTCGAGCAATTTTAGGATTCCAAGTCCAGTGTATCATGAGAAAAATTGACCAGGGGACTCACACTTAGAGAAAAGAGGAGAAAAATCATACGATAATCTCAACAGATACTGAAAGAATTTCTGACAAAATTCAACATTCATTTTTGATTAAGAAAATAAAAAAGTCAAACTCTTCAGAGAACCAGAACCAGAAGGAAACTTCCTTGATATAACATGGGACTGGTATCTCCCAAACACCGACAACAAACTCTAGCCTTGGTGGTGAGCGTGGATATACCTGCTGGCACTTCCTTGTTAATGCTCCCCACCAGAGCAACAAAACAAAGAGAAATACCAGGGGGAAAGAGTAGAAAGGAGGAAAACAAATCACCATTCACAGGAAGTGTAAATTATAAATCAATAATAGTTTATCCAGTTAGCTGAATAAAAACATTAAACATTACTGACATTTCTATGCATAGACTAGTTATAAATAAATAGCTACAAAATTACAAGGAACAGAAATCATTTAAGCCCAACTAGGGCGTGACCCACATGCCCACCAGCACTGCGATGGATGAGAGGCAGCAGAGCCACGCAGGGAAGACAACATGACACAGGACAGTATGCTCGGATCTCATACATGTAATTCTGAGGGGGAAAGCAATTCAGTTAATATAAAGTTCAAAACCAAACAAAAATTAGTGGTTACCATGGGGGCAGCAGTGACCGGAGGGGGCAGAAAGGGGGCTTCCATGCTGCTGATTATGTTTTGTTTCTTATCTGGTTGTTGTATGTCTGTGTCCAATTCGTGAAAATTCAGTAAGCAATTACAAGTGGTGTGATTTTATGTATGTAAGTTATTTTTCAATAAAAATTACTTTTACAGAAAAAAATAGTATTTTGTCCTGGCTATAATATAAAGGACAAATAAAAGTTACACACACATACCTTAATTAAAAAATACTTTATTGCTAAAAAAAAAAAAAAAAAGGTACACATACACACACATAGAGAGAGAGAAAGAACATCTACATTAGCACAGAAAAAATATCCAATACCTAGTCATTTTTTTCTATAGTCTCCTTTTAGGAATCATACATAATTCCTATTGACTTCTCTTTCCTCCCTGGTGTCTCATATTGATGTAAATGCGAGTTTAAGAATAGATATCATGCTGTCATACACACTTTACCCCTTTTCTTTGGGACACTCAGTGAAAACTGGGACACTCAGTTTCACTGTGACATGTTCTCAACTCTGCAGGGATAGAGCTGACTGCTACCATGTGGGTGACCTCACTCACTGTCATCGGTGTTATAACAGACCCAGCACAACCTATGGTTCATACATTGCCAGAATCTGCCAAAATGTGCCAAAATAGAACCCAGAAAACAGAGATAAATGAACAGGCAGAGCCTGGCTGCCTGCCATGACCTTCCCAATGGTCACCTTGGCAACAAACAGCAGCAGGAGTGAGGTTCTGCTGCCTCCCAGGGGTTGCCTGTGGTAAGACTGCACATGTAAAATCACAAATCACTAGAGTGTGACAGCGAGGACTGCCCAAGGATGCTGACACGGTCACTGCAACCACAGCCTGACAAGAATCAGCGTGCAGGTGAAGGTATGGGACAGCAAGGAGCTGGGACAGCAAGATCTGAAGACAGCAGTGCCTCAGTCCCCAGGACACACCAGCACTGAGAAACATCCTCCCCTCATCCAAAGCTCACCAGGTTCCACCTGGGCACCCCGTCACCAACAGACTTTGAGGCTTCTAAAGCAAGGCACTGGTGTTCACCACGGCTTCTCTGCATGACAAAACCCCACAGTAACAAAACCACCTTTTTCCATCCAACTGAAAGGCCTGAACACCCAGCCACTCCGTGAGGGCTTTCCGGTCAGGGGTGCCTTCTCACCCACACTGTCTCCCCGGCAGCCCTTTCTCCCACTGCCCCAGACAGGACTTCAGGTTCCTAAATGAGGACTCTTCTCATGAGCACTGCAGGGAGCCCCTGATGTCAGATGATCCACACGGCGACAGCACAGAAATGCTGACCACATTGGGCATTCCATTCAAAGCTTGGCACTAACCATATATACCAGCCTGATTCCATTGCAAATTTAAAATAGTACAATCAGCCCTAGCCAGTTTGGCTCAGTGGTTAGAGGGTCAGCCCATGGACTGAAGGGTCCCAGGTTCCATTCCAGCCAAGGGCACATACCTTGGTTGTAGGCTCAATCCGCGTGCAGGAGGCAACCAATCGATGCAACTCTCTCACATCCATGTTTCTCTCCCCTCCCTCCCTCTCTCTGGAAAGCAATGGAAAAAATATCCTTGGGTGAGAAAAAACAAAAACAAACAAAAAACTCAGCAACTTTATGCTACTAGAGGTTAAACGTCACCCAACAAGGAGATGCTGGAGAAAATTCTGTAGAAAGCATCAGGGTGAGCAGTTAATACAATTAATTGCAGATCTAGGGCACTAGCAAAGGTGAGGGTATGAGTGATGCCGTGTGCTTTGACAACTGACCAAACATGGAAGGGTAACGGGGAGAGAAAGGTGGACAGCAGAACACGCCACTGGTTGTCTCAGTAGCTGGGAGTCAGAGATAGGGCTTCGAGCTGACAAGTCAACTAATAAAAGTGTGTTCAACAGAACAAAGTAAGCATTAAAAAAAAAATACTATTGACTAAGATTGGGAGATGCAGAAGAAAAAGGAGAGAAGTTTGTGTAATAGGTGAACCTGGTAGATAACCACTGGCTACTGTCTAAAGAAGGAGGGTAGGAAGGCTATTGTATAAAAAAAACATGTTCTGCAGAGAGATAATTACCAAGTACAAACCTCCCTAATGACCAAAGGAACCGTGTATTTTTAAAAAGAAAGCAAACAAGTCAGTAAAATGAGAGCTGTTAAAGCAAGCGCACATGTCTGCAGGAGTACACAACGCTGTCTGAGACTGTCCCCAGGAGCCCACGGAAGTGAGCCCCATCACCTAACCAGCCCCCATCCACTCTCACCTGTACTGCAGCTGCTCAAGGGCTCCGATTCCTCAGCTCCCGTAAGATCCAGTACCCACAGCTCCTCACCTTGCTCCAGCTGGGAGATCAGTTCTGGCTTAGGGACAGGGAGTCCTGTTGAGGTGAGGGTCCTGGATAAGCTAGTGTAGCCTGGGGAGCTGCAGCAGAGCACTACCTACTGGGTCTTCCAGGTCAGGTGACAAGTGTAGTTTTCCTGAATCTCCCCACCCCTCCACACTACCCCCAAGTCGGAGTGGGGCAGGGGTCACAAAGTGTGTGTGTTGGGGGAGTGGAAGGGGTTGGTCAGGGGAAGCAGGGGCTGAAAGTAAGCGCTGAAGGAGAGTAAAGCATCAGTTCTCCAGCCCCTGGGGTGCACAAGTAGGTGTGGGCATGCAGAGTGAAGTCTGGAATTGGGAGCCAGGCACAGATCAGACTGGTACCTGGGGCCTAGGGGTAGGACCTTCCTCTTTGGGCACCAAAGTTTGGAAGCAGCCCTGAGCTCCCTAGAGGCCCACACCACAAGCCCAGGGAGAGCCGCACCCAGAGAGGCCACGTGCCCGTAGTTCTCCAGCATCACATCCCTGTACAGCGCCCGCTGGTCTGGGCCCAGCTGCTGCCCCTCCGCGCGAGAGAAGTATACAGCCACGTCCTGGAAGGTCAGCGGCACTGCCTCCTGTAACGACAGGTGGCCGCTGCCCTGGGGCTGCGCCCACTGGGCACACCTGCTGCGCTCAGCCCGAGGACCAGCCGCCCTCTTGGGCAATGAGGACCCGGATGAGCCCCCAGAGACCCTCTCCCTGGGGAGGGCGTGAGTCCAATCCCAGAGCCCTGTCCTTGGGTGCCGGGATGCCTGGCTTCTCCAGGAGCTGGGCTCACCACTCCAGAGGAGGGAGGGCAGGAGGAAGGTAAACTCACCTGGGGTGCTGGAAGCCCGAGTGCGGCTGCCATCCTGGGGGAGCAGGATCTGAAGGAAGACTCAGGACCTGAGGAGGGCTGCCCGGGCCCTGGCCTCCCCAGCTCACCCTCGGAGGGAAGGAACCCACTCAGACCCACAGTGTCCTTAAGTCACTCCATTAACTTCCAGGGCCCAAGGGGTGTGAGGGATGGACAGGTGAAGGGTAGCATTAATGGGTTCCTGGTGTGGCCTCCTGGGGCCACAGCACATTCCCTTATAGAAACTGCTGGTCGCAAGGCCGGAGTAGCTCAGCGGTTGAGCATCGACATATGATCCAGGTGATTTCGGTTTGATTCCCGGTCAGGGCACGTGCCGGGATTGCGGGCTCCATCCCAGTGGGGGGCGTGCAGGAGGCAGCCGATCAGTGACTCTCTCATCACTGATGTTTCTCTCTCTCTCCTTTTCCTTCCCTCTCTCTGAAATCAATAAAGACATATTTAAAAAGAAAAAAAACGAGTTGCTGGTCAGAGGCAGACCACCCTGCAGTAGGGCCCAACGCGTGCCTGACTGCCCGGCGACACGCTAAGTCCCTCGAACTGACAGAGCCAGAGTCCAGGTGAGGCCGGGAGCTGAGGGCGAAGCTGGCCGCCCCGGTGGTCGTTCCCGGCCGGCCGGGCGGACCGCGCCCGGCACAGGCTGCGCAGCCCCCGCCCCCCCATGGCGAGAGGACGTGCGCGGGGCCGGGTGGGCATGAGCCACCCAGACGCAGGCACAAGCCCGCCTCAGCCCCACGTCCCCAGCCTCCTGCGTCGCCGCCCACATCCTCGCCGCCGCCCCTCAGGCCAAGCTGAGGTCCTCATTCTCCCAAGTCTCCCCTGCGGCCTCCTCCGGGCCCGCGAGCTCTGGCGCCCAGGGCTGCGGACACCGCTCGCCGCTTCCACCGCGCGCGCGAGCCGGGGGGCCGACCTTCCGCCCGGCAGGTCCTCCCTTAAACCTCCGCGCCCCGGCTCGTGCCCCTCGCGACCTCGGCTGAAACCTCCCGAGGCTCGGCCCGGACGCACCTGGGTCCGCCCACGCCTCCGCTCGAGCCCGCCCACTCGGCCGGATCTTCCACAGTCGGCATCCGGCCCCCGCGCTCCCGCCCGCCGCCCGCAGCCCGTCGCGGGCGCCGAGCGCGCGGAAGGAACTGCTCACCTGGGCGCAGCGCGTCCGCCGGGCAGGGGCGGGGCCAGACGGAACGGGCGGGGGCGGGCTGCGTCTCCCCGTCAAAGGCCGCGGGTGCCGGAAACGGCCGCGGCGGTCTTGCCCGGCACTTCCGGGGCTGCTCTAGGACCACAGAGGGCTCTCGCCGTCGGTGGTCGGCTGAGGAGAGGGTCGCCCGAGAGGGCGCCTGTGGCCGGGCCGCCGGGCGGACCGGCTGGGCTCCAGGCATCGAGCCCACTCTCCGCTCCAGGCCCGGGCGTTGCTGTTTGAGCGCCTCTCCATCCCCGGGCCAGGCCTGTACAACCCCTTCTTTTCTTTTCTCTTGCTTAGAGAGAAAAGAACTTGTCTGCATTTCCTGATCTGTGTGGAAAGGACAACTCTCCCGGGCCCGCGGATCACAGAGGGCCAGGTCCTCCCACTTCCTAGAGCTTCCCGGAAGTGTCCCTGGGTCGCCCCGGTACCAGACCCCGCTTCGGGCCGCGCCGCTGCTCTCGGTCGGACTGTTCCGCTTTAGACGGCGCGCGCGCCAGGTGGGGGGCGGCTCTGGTCTGGGGGCGGGGTGGGTGGGGTCGCCCTTACCGGGAGGGGGTTGCTTAGCATCCGGGTAGCTCTGCAGACTGGAGGCCTGTTCCCGACAGTAGCGCTCCGGCCCGCGGTGTCGATGCAGCTTGGGGCGCGGCCGCTGGACGCTGACCGCGGCTCGTGCGCATGTTAGGTGCCCAGGACGCAGGGGCGAGCTCAGGGAAGGACTCGAACAGGGTCCGTCTCTGTCGGCCCCTCCCTCTGGGCTGGTGGCTGCTCTCCTGTTTGCTTATTCACCTCTCCCTATCTCGTTTCCCTTTTAACTTCCTCCTCCCCTTTTCCTGGGACTACCTGCACCCAGGATACCTCCCATCACATGGACTGTCATCAGTGGTTCACACTGTCACTGTATTGAAGGTGGAAACCAGGTTAGTTCTCAGTCACTGACCCAAAGGACATGGGAAGTCATTGGCTTCTCTCCACTCCCTCCAGGCAGTTGCAGCTGGGACCTGCCTCTGGGCTGGTTGATCAGAGAGGAGGAAGCAGCAATGTGTGCCGCGGGGGCTGCAGCTCCATACCTGCATCACCCTGGTGTCAGTCACAGCGGCCAGGTGAGTTTCCTGGGGGCCCAGCTCCCCCCAGAGGTGGCAGCAATGCCCCGGATCCTGGGGGACCTGGACAGAGGCACATTCAGAAAATTGTTGAAGCTGGTGGTCAGCAGCCTGCAGGGAGAGGACTGCCGTGAAGCTGTGCAGTGCCTCGGGGCTGGCGCACACCTGTCAGAAGAGCGGCTGGGTGCCCTGCTTGCAGGCACCCACACACTGCTCCAGCAGGCCTTCCGGCTGCCCCCCTTGAGCCTGAAGCCCGAAGCCTTCAAGGACCAGCTCCAGGAGCTCTGCATCCCCCAAGACCTGGTCATGGAGTTGGCTGATGTGGTGTTTGGGAGCCAGCGGCTTCTTGACTCTGTGGCCAGGCAGCAGGGGGCTTGGCTGCCCCACATTGCCAACTTTAGGTGGAGGGTGGATGTGGCAATCTCCACCAGCGCCCTGGCCCGCTCCCTACAGCCAAGTATCCTGATGCAGCTGACACTTTCGGATGGGTCAGCACACCGCTTTGAGGTCCCCACAGCGAAGTTCCAGGAGCTCCGGTACAGCGTCGCCCTGGTGCTGAAGGAGATGGCCGACCTGGAGAAGAAATGTGAGCACAGACTGCAGGACTGACCTGCACTTCCAGTTGCTCTGGTCACCTGGGGACGGCTGCTCCGACATCTCCAAAGCAAAGCCCACCCTGCCTAGGAGGCAGTTAAGTGACAGTGTGTGAATGCAACCACATCATCCTCTGAAAAAGTTAGCAGTGTTTTTCCTTTATTTGGGAGTAAAGCAATGATAAAAAACATGTCTTCCTTGGTAGTGTTACCCTGCACACCCCTCCCCTGTTGTTGCTGGGTAAGGGGATCTGCTGCTCTAGGGTGGCCATCTGGTCTGGTCTTTCTGGGGTCCAGTCCAAGGCCTTTGTGTAGATGCCGAGTTCATATAGCTGGGCCCCATGTAGCATCTGAGCGCTCTGCTCATTTGCTCCTGTGAACCCTGTGGTTCAGTGGGGATATTTCGTTCTCCTGTCTTAAATCCCTGAATTCATGGAGCCGACATTGTAGAGAGGAGGGGAAGACATTACAGAACACAGAACAACAAATAACTGGTGCAGCTTGTTAGTGGATGGTAAATGATGCAGAAAGTAGGCGTGTCCAGGTGATGGGAGGCATGGCTATGGGAGAACTGGGCTGTCATTTTACATTGGGTTATAGGGTGCACCTCCTGGAAGACTGGTATGTGAGCAGAGACTTGAAAGAGGCAAGGGAACAGAGTGATCCAAGTGGGACCTCCGGGCAGAGGGCAAGTGAGGTAGAGGAGTGAGGGGTACTGAGGGCATTCCCTGACCTAACAGCTGTTTTAAAAGGATCACACTAGGTGCTGTGTTGAGTACAGCAAGAATCAGGGGCCTTTCCCAGCACCTCAAGGGTGGGTGTGCAGGGCAGCTTGGGCTGCTGGGTTCCAGAGTGGGGATGGCATGTTTAGAGTTGGAAGCCACTGAGACTTGGGGGCATTTGGTGTGCAAGATTACCACAGTGACGTGTCCAGTGCAATTAGGAATGGAAACCTGGAGTCTGAGCGTGGCCTGTGTGCCTCAGCAGGATGCTCCAAGCTCCACTTCCATGGTTGGGCCTTGTGGCTGGGACTCCATGGTTCTAAGTCATACACTTGGTGGCAGTGAGGAAAGGTGCCTTCCAGGCCACCCTGGTGTTACAGACCCAAGGGAGGAGTATGGAGTTGTCACTCAGAACCCACCTCAAACCTCTCAGCAGCCCCTGCAGTAGGGGGTGGGCAGACAGGCTTGAAGCTGCAGGCATTGGGTGACAAGTAAGCACTGGGATTTTCATACCCTTTCTCTGCCTACCAGGCCAGGGAACCCTTGTGCACCCAGCTGGGGTTTCCTGGCTGTCTCCACGGCTGTGTTGGTATATCTACTCTAGTAGTACACACCAAGGGCCCCTGGAGGGTCTGAAGAGGGTCAGCAGACTTGGGGGAGGGGGTCCAGGCCTTTTTGAGGCACAACTTCTGGTCACATGCCATCTGCTCCCGTCTCTGCCCTCACCAGGTTCCAGGTAAGTGGGGGCATAGTGCTCTGCTCACCCACCAGCTCCCCCTCCCCTCACTAGGAGGTGGTTTAGGCCATTTGTCATCTGGTTAGGAACAGCAGGTCAGGTCACTGTTCTCCATCCTTCGTATATGGGACATGGTGGCCCTGACTGCTGCCCCTCCCACAGCAGCTCTGGGGCAACACTTCTTCCAAAGGGCCTCTGTCCAGAAGGCTGGGAGCAGGTAGCACAGACTTGTAGGCCAGCAGGGTAGCCCTTCTCACACGTCCTCTAGCTCAAGGCTTGGAGAACATTTTTATAAAGGACCAGATGGAGTATTTTAGCTACCCAGGTCATAGGGGTTCTGTAAGCTCTGGCACCATAGCTTGAAAGCAGAGATATGTTAATAAATGGATGTGATTACATTCCAATAAAATTTTTTTACAGGCATTGAAATTTTCATTTCATGTGTCACAAGTACTTCTTTTCAACCATTTAAAAACAATTCTTGGCCCTGGCCAGGTAGCTTAATTGGTTAGAGCATATTCCTGATACACCAAGGTTGCTGGTTCAACCCCCTCAGAGCACATACAAGAATGCATAAATAAGCTGACCAACAAATCAGTGTTTCTCTCTCCCTTCTCTCAAATCAAATTTAAAAACAAAACGTATTCTTAGCTCCAGAACGGTACAAAACCAGGTGGCAGGTGGGCGGCAGCTCTAACTGCTACACCTCCCTTGGCCCAACTCTCATCAGGCAAGACCCTATACTCCCACAGGATTCTCCCAGGCTGCAGAGGGCCTGTCTACCCTTGTTTGTGATAGGACACCATAGGCCTGGACTTGAGGGCAGAGGCTGGCCTTGTCTACCTTTGTCCCCAGGCTGGCACAGACCTTGCACAGAGAACGATGCACCTGGGAAATTACCATTCAGTCATGTTGACTTTTAGATCTCTGTGGAAGCTCTTGGCAGTTGTTTCTCTTATGTGGGTCTCTGACTTCTTGACTTCAAAGCCTGGATACTTCCCAAATGCATCATTTATTCATTCAACAAACATTTCCTGGGCTGTGAGTGCAAGTCACATGCACTGGGGATACAGGGGTCTGCCCTCCCCCCCAACACTTTGTGAAGCTCCCACAAACCTCACAAGTTACAATTTCATAAATCACAGTTTAATAATTGACAATGAAAGCAACTTCAGCTCAAAATTACAGGTTTAATTTATTAACTCCAAAAGAGAAGTTCAAAGTATTTTAAAACCTACTCTGAAACAAACTGGAAACCCTTAAAATGAGTTTATTATATTTACTGAATCCCAAATTGGGAAATACAGCTTGAAAGTAGAGCAGAATATTCCAAAACTTGCACGGCCCCATAGTAGCCCATGACCCCTCTTTTCTGCAGGAGCTCCCAGCACATGTACTTTTCATGTGTTCCTGGAACCTCATTAACTGCACAGTAGTTTGAATTGAAAGTGTCTGGCCCAGGGGCCCACTGGTGACACATCTTTTTCACATGGACGCAGCTAAGAGACTACTCCTCCTCTACTTCTGCAGCTGGGTGTTTTTGACTGGAGTGTAGGACTTGGGATTATTGCTATGAATTCTCAGTTGTATTGGGACATTTTAGTGAACGAACCACACTAACAGTTGAGAAGAAAAATAATTTCTCAAAGGTTGGAGAGCATAAGGATTTTAACGAGGCGACACAGGCCGTGTGGTAGACTTGGCTCTTGTAACGAGAAAGCAGTTAGGCTGGCTGTGTTCCAGTAAACTTTATTTGGTCACAATGAAATTTAACTTCGATATAATTTTCAAATGTCACAAAATGTCTTTTGTTTTCCAAGCCACTTAAAAATGTAAAAACCCATTCTTAGCTCTGCTAAAAGGTAAAGTGAGGCATATTAAAATTTCAGAGTTTACTTGAGCAAACATGGATTGGAACCAGGCAGTGCCAAACCGAGCGAGCGCTCTGTGGAGGGGAGCCAGAGAGGTTTTCATAGAGTTGTACAAGCAAAGCATGGAAATCGTTTGGCTACAGCTCAAGCAGTTGCCTTATTTGGGAAGCCTGTTGGCTGTGACAGATGCACTTACATGGACTGGCTAAGCTTCTGGTCTGCTTGGTAGGTACTGAGGCATTCAAGCCACCCAATCTAATGGCCTGTGTTTGGTTAACGCACCACACAAAAGCAGGCTGCAGACTGGGTTTGGCCCATAGGCCATAGTTCACCAGCCCCTGATCCAGGACCACTGCTGTCCAGAGACTCAGGTATTGAAGCAGATTTAAGGTGGGAGTCTCTGGCATTGTCTAGCCTGCAGTTAGTGTTAGGGGAAAGAAAAGAGTATCATGCCCAGGATGGAGTCTGGGAGAGTCCGTATCACCCCCACACCTTTGTCCCTCATTACCCAGGAGGTGAGGGAGGTGGGGGTCCAATGGAGAGCACACAACAGTACCCAGTGCCAGCAGATGGCAAGAGTGTGCCCTGTCCACTCAAGACCTTGGCTGTTGTCTCATCGTTGGGTGACCTAAAATATTTATGGCCCTTTTCAGATTGGGCCCACCTGTCCAAATGTGCCAGCAGTGACCTGGTTGAGCACAGCAGCCATGGCAGGGACACAATGAGCATAACCTCTGCACAATGTACTGAAAAGTCCCTGGTCCTCTGGCACTGACTCAGACATGAGTTCTGGGTGGAACAGGGACACCTGGAGAGGTGGGCACACTGATTTCATGGTCTCCTGGCACCAGGTGGGAGACATGTCACACACACACTGTGCTGGGTAAGCAGCAGCAGCTGGTGATTAGGCTGACTGGCTCCGCCCATGTGCTGGAAAAACAAACTCACATAAACTCAATCATCTTGAACTCTGCTGCTCCCACCACCGCCAGAAAGCTCAGGAACCTCCTGGTGCCAACACAGGGACCAGCAAGCACTTTCTTCACCTGACACAAATCCATTGCCTGCTACAGGCTATGCTATGCACACTGAAGAAAGCAGCAAGGTCCTGGGGACCTGGCTATGGGCTTGACCAAACCAGTGTGATGGTGACCCAAATCAAGTGTAGCAACAGATCCTGAAGTGACCTGTGTCCCTCTGGGCTACCTGTCCACATGTAGGAGAAATGGGCCTCTCCACTGGGATGGGGGTCTCAATATTGCCAGATTGTGGCAATAGCACCAAAGGTCAACAGGTCTCAAATGAGTGGCCCTAGGTAACAGCCTGCCTGAACAGGACTCCTGGCCCCTGGACTCATTCATGGCTGGTGAACCCAGGATCCTGGACAGGGCTGGGGTCAATGCTGCAAGTCTGCCTTATCCAGTGGCCTCCAGGCCTTAATTAGATGCTCTGTGAGACAGTGAATGAACATGGTCCCAGCCTGTCGGTCAGATTAGCCAGACCGGCTGACCCATGTGGAAACTCAAGTTGACCCTGGGTGGGCTGCATGCCTGGGCTGCTGATGGGGAAAGTGGTTTAAATAAAAGGAGTCAGGTGAAATCAGAAGGGAATCCCAGACACTCCTCTTCTGGACTTCCCTGCAATCGAGCTCACACATCCTTATTGAAGCCAGTCTGAGTAACTCATGCTTCAGACACTGAGCATTTCGTCTGGCAGAGCTCACAGGGCTTCTTAGGCCTCAGCTGCTGAACCTGGGGTATTCCCCCTGTGTAATCAAAATGCTACACGTGGCCACCCTGATGCAAGGGACACAGACTTTACTGAGTGGGATAAGGTCAAAATTCCAGCAAATAAACACACACTTTGTATGAACTTGGATAGTCTGAAGAGAGCAATTCTAAATCTTTACCAACATTGTTAACTTGTCAGGATCAATGATCCCACATAAAATAAGTAGGTTAAGGCTGTGGGTTTATTCCCATTTACACACATTTACAGAGGTGAGTGGTCTATCCCATGTGAATCTTCTGATGCTGAGTGAGTCTTGAGCTCCGATTAAAGGCTTTGCCACATTCGTTACATTTATAAGGTTTCTCTCCAGTATGAATCCTCTGATGTATAATGAGGTGTGAGCGCCATCTGAATATTTTCTCACATTCATTACATTTGTGTAGTTTCTTTACAGTGTTAACTTTTTTACGAATCACGTGAGTAGAACCCTCCAGGGTGCCCCCATATTCGTGGTACCACTGGGCTCGTGTGTGAATTCTCTGGTGCTCAATAAGGTACGAACTCCGACTGAAGGCTTTCCCACACTCACTGCATCCATAGGGTTTCACTCCAGCATGAATTATCTGGTGTTGGAAAAGGGTTGAGTTCTGACTGAACGCTTTCCCGCACTCACCACACTTATATGGCCTCTCACCAGTGTGAACCCTCTGATGGATTGTGAGCTGTGTGCTCATACTGAAGGCTTTTCCACATTCCAGGCACTCGTAGGGTTTCTCTCCCTTGTGGATCCTCTGATGGTAAATGAGGCTAGAGCTTTGGCTGAAGGCTTTTCCACAGTCACTGCACTCATAGGGTTTCTCTCCTGTGTGAATTCTCTGGTGCTGAATCAGGTGTGAGCCCTGGACAAAGCCCTTCCCACACTCATCACATTTGAATGGTTTTTCTCCAGTGTGAGTTCTTTGGTGACGAATAAGCCGTGAGCTACAACCAAAAGCTTTCGCACATTTGTTGCACTTATACGGTTTCTCTCCAGTGTGAGTCAGCTGATGCTGACTAAGGCGAGAGACCCACCTGAAAGCCTTCCCACACTCGTCACACTTAAATGGTTTCTCTGAAGCGTGGATTCTCTGGTGGGCAACAAGGCTAGCACCATCCATGGGCCTTGGAACTGGAGGCTTCTCCCCAGTATGCATCCGCTGGTGCTGAGACAGGGTTGAACTCTGGCTGAAGGCCTTCCCACACTCCTGGCACAAGTAGGGCCTCTCTCCAGTGTGAGTCCTCTGGTGTCTGACCAGCTGAGACTGCTGGCTGAAGGCCTTCCCACACTCATGACAGCCATAGGGCCTCTCTCCCGTGTGCACCCTCTGATGGTGGATGAGGCTGGAGCTCTGACCAAAGGCTTTCCCACACTCCTCACACCTATAGGGCTTCTCTCCAGTGTGAATTCTTTGATGCTGAATAAGTTTTGAGCTCAGGCGAAAAGCTTTTCCACACTCGATGCATTTGAATGGTTTCTCTCCAGTGTGGATTCTCTGATGCTGATTAAGCTGTGAGCACAACCTGAAGACTTTCCCACATTCCTCACACTCATACGGCTTCTCTCCATGGCAGTTATTTTGTTGCTTCTCCTGTAAGCAATCAGATAACTTTTTCTGGCACTCTTGACATCTGTTAGGTTTCTTCTGTACACTGACTTCCTGAGGCAGAGCTGTGTATCTGAAACTCCTGCCACATGCATCGCACCTTTGGGATAGCCTGTCTGCAGCAACCCCCTGAATTCTCTCAGGCTGACAACCCAGGCCACTCTGGCCCTGCACATCCTCCTTGGCAGAGGTCTTCCTGGGAGCCACAGTTCCCACGTGCAAGTGGTGTTTCTGGAATAGGGAGCTCGGCTTTCTCTCTGGCCAGACCTCAGAATCAGAAGTGTCTCCAAAGCCAGGACTCTGAGGAGAATCCTGAGGGGAGGTTTTGACCACTGCGGCCAGGGACTCCGATTTCAGCATGTGCGTATCTTCACTGGCCTGCTCACCATCAGTGCTTATCATAGAATCTGAAACACACAGGCAGGATAAGGCTCCTCCTGAACTCAGAGAAAGGACAGAGGCTGGGGTGGGGGTGATCACTAGGAACTGAGCTCCCTCCCAGGACACCCACATGCAAAGACACTATGAAAACCTTACACCTTTGCCTGGCCGGTGTGGCTCAGCAGTTGAGCACTGACTTATAATACAGGAGATTGCAGTTCGATTCCTGGTCAGGGCACATGCCCGGGTTGCAGGCCTGATCCCCAGTAGGGGTCGTGCAGGAGGCAGCCGATCAATGACTCATCATTGATGTTTCTCTCTCTCTCTCTCTCCCCCCCTCTCCCTTCCTCTCTCTGAAGTCAATAAAGATATACTTAAAAACAAACACAAAAAAACTCGACACCTTTGACAGTTCTCAAAATTTGGTTTCATTCTACTTTTTGCTTTACACATTCATTCAACCACAGTGTACTCGGGTGAGTGCCAACAGCCACCCTCCCACGAGGGGGCTATGTCAGCAGAGGTTCGCTCTGTGGGGAAATGGTGCAAGGAAAAGTCCACACAGAAGAAAGTGAGCCTGAGAGGGTTGGAGGTTTAGCAAGATGCTGAGATGTCAGAGGTGGTAGTGAGGAGGAAAGAGGGATTTTAAACTATAAACAGAGGGATGGGCAGGTGTCTTTAAGACAAGGCAGGAGAGCTACTGAAAGGCGTACAAGGGTGAGGTGGAAGGGCTGAGCACTGGCCTGTCCCCTGGTTGGGCTTCTGAGTGGGACTCAAGGCCAGAACCCTGCTTGCTCCAGCAGCCAACAGGCTACTCCTTCCAACTTGCACCTGTGTCCCTTGCCAGCCTGCCCCTCACCCCATACGGACTTCTCCTTCCTGTGGATTACTGGCAGGGGGGTCTGGCTACCCCACCTGCCCCCACAAGGCTTTCCTGACATCCACTTTCCCTCTGGACTCTCCACATAAGCATCTACCTCCTTCTTACCCTGCAATCCAAGTACCTTTGCTAAAGTCAAACCCCACTGTCCCTAATGACATCCAGGGCCATCACCAGCCCAGTGCTGTCCCCCAGTGAAACTCAGGGCCCAGTGACAGGGTTCCACTGGTTCCTCACATCAGTGCTGTCTCCAGCTACAGTGACCCATCTCTCTGTCAGTCCTGGAGTATGGAAGGGGTTGCTTACCCTGAGCATCTGTGTACAAGGACAGTTCCTGCTCCCTCCTCCATTAGTCTTCATGACCACCCAGTGAAATCAGTAGTGGATAAGGGTCTTGTGGCTCAGGGAGGTTAAGTAACTCACCCACGGTCACCCAGCTAATGAGAGACTCAGGAATGAACCCAGGTCTGTTTCCCCAAACACACACCCTTTCAACATCTCTGTGCCCTTAAGATGTGGAATATCTCCTGCATGGACCTCACTGGTTCTCTTTCTCTGCAAAAACAACGCTGGAGTGGCCATAAAGATGAGAAAACTGACAAGTACTGCTCTACTCTGCCTGTTACTTCAAGGCAGAGGCCTCCATGAACAGCGATAACAGAGGAGTTAAGGATGCCTGCACTGCCAGGCCAGCCATGAGTCCTGGGCCTCCTGCTGTGGTTAACAGCCACAGTGCTGCTGCTGGATGAGGACACTGCAAACTTACCCAGCTGCCCTGGAGTCCACTTCCCCCTTTCCTGCAGCAAAATCTGTAAGTAAGTTACATTACAAAGGTCTCACCTCACTACATGCTACATGCCCAGCAAGAGCCTCCCATAACCAGTGGCCTCCTGTCTGGCTCAACATGTACCCGTTCCCTCCCTTCAGGCCTACATATGACACTTGCACACAGTACAGCCCATCTCCTCCTGTTCCCACTTACCAGTGACAGTTCCTCTGACAAAGACCCTCTCCTGACAAGCCCAGCCAGGCTCCTCTGAGCTTTGCTCAACCAGACCTCCCTCTTGGTGTATAAGAACAAAACACTAGCGTGGCTTCTAATAGAGCTCAAGGCCACATCCCTAGGATGACTCCAACCCCCTAAAAGCACCTGCCGGAGAAAACTGGAGGATGCCAATGACTGAGGGCAGGGTTGGTCAGCAAGTCCAGTTGGTATCACGTGGACCCACCCTTACCCTTTTGTGATCCATCATGCCCCCTGCCTGCTCCATCACCTCCAAGTGGAAGCTAAGTTAGCTGTCAATAAACTCTGACCTACTGCAGTCATCACCCAGACTAAATTCTGTCTTCACCACTGCAACTATGACACTGCCCATGGAGCCCCCAGGGGGCCTCGAGTCCTAGTACAAGGGTGGCTATGATGGGGGCAGCTGCAGGCCTGCCATCTTCCGCCACCAGGAGGATCCGGGGATATCAGCTACACCAAACAACAAAATCACATCTGGGGCATTTACATTTTCTAACATGTTCCACAAATTTTCATCCACAAGGCTGTCCTCTGTCCTGTGCACTCAGGTCCGTGAGCGGTTCTAGGTCTCATCACACTGTCACCTAACCACTAGGAAGGCCATCCGCTGCATGTGAACCACTGACTAAGGAGCTCTGCTGACCCCAGCTGGCTCTCCTGCCACGGTGCCCTCTTTAAAATCTCCCTCCACCTTGGAAATGTTTCATGGGGGCTGGATTTTAACCAGGCCAGTCTGTCCCTTTTTCTTCTTCCTGAGAAGGGTCAGAAAGGAGCTTGAACAGAAAGGCCCCTGTTATGAGCTGATTGTGCCCAAAAAAGGTGTGCTGAAGCTGCAGCCCAGGACCTCAGAATACAAACTTATTTATAAACAGGACCGTAGCCCTCGTCAGTTTGGCTCAGTGGTTAGAATGCTGGTCCACAGACTAACGGGTCCCAGGTTTGATTCTGGTCAAGGGCACATACTTCAGTTGCAAGCTCAATCCCCAGCCCCGGTTGGCACTCAAGCGGGAGGCAACCAATTGATATGTCCCTCTCCCACTGATGTCTCTCTCTCTCTCTCTTCTACTCTCTCTGAAAAGCAATGGAAAACATATCCTTGGGTAAGGATTAAAAAAAAAATTTAAAAAATAAACAGGACCATGGAGATGGAGTTAGTTAAGATGAGGTCACATTGAAGTACGGAGGGCCCTAATCTAATAGGACTGGTGTCCTTGGAAAGACAGACACGGGAAGGACGTGCTGTGACACAGAGAACTGGGGTGATACAGCCACAAGCCAAAAAACACCTGGGGCCATGAGAAGCTGGAAGAGGCAGGGAGGATCCTCCCCTATAGGTTTCAGAGGGGTTACAACCCTGCTGATGCCTTCATTTTGTACCTTTGGCACCAGGACTGTGAGACAATAACCTTTGTCGGTTCAAGATTCTGGTCTGTGGTGCTTTGTTATAGTAGCCCGGGAGCCTGACCTGAGAGGCTGCAGTCACCCAGGATCTCAAGAAGTTCTGGAGGGAGCATAATGGTCCCAGTGACGTGATGTTCACCTCAGAGGCTGCTCAGAACCAAGCTTACTGCTTCCCTTGCATCCATGTTTGTACCTTTGCTTAATAAGAGTACTGGTAAGATTAGAAACTGAATAAAACGTAGTTTAAAAACAAACTCACTTGCTAATCCCTGGGGTCTGCCTTCCCAGGCACAGGTTCTGTGCCAAAGGACCAAGCCTCACCTCTCTGGGGGGTCCTTGGTGCCTCTCTCCCCTCTGTTCCCTGCAGATCGAGGACCCATGGCTCCTGCCCCTGCTCCAGCCGGGAGATCAGCTCAGGCTTGAAGAGAAGAAATCCTGCTGTCAAGGTGACAAAGGAAACCACATTGGTGTTGCTGGGAATGCAGCTCAGGGCTCATAGCCCTCTGGTTTCCAGGAGTAAAGGGGTGGGAGGCTGCAGGGGTGCAGACAGTCTCTGAAGGGAGTATCAGAGGGTAAGGATCTGGGCACTGGGGCACAGCTCCTGAGGCTGGACAGCAAGGAATGCCTGGACTCCCAGCCAATCCCCTTCTGTTTCAAGGCCAAGATCCCCAGGGGACCCTGTCACTCAAGAGTTTGTCAAGAAGAGGCTGCTCTGCCTCTAGAAGAAAAAAGCCAGGCATTGCCAGCACACCCCTCAGTTCAGTGGGCAGGTATGTTCCAAGAGTTAGGGATGATTAAGAAACAAAACCGGAGCATTTGAGATCTTGCTTCTCAGCATATGTCATCAGTTTGGCTCAAATAAACTCACTTTAAAAAAACCAAAAAACCCCAGCCCCGTCAGTGTGGCTTAGAGGTTGAGCATAGACCCATGATCCAGGAGATCGCGGTTTGATTCCTGGTCAGGGCACATGCCCAGGTTTCACGCTCAATCCCCAGTAGGGGGCTTGCAGGAGGCAGCCAATCAATGACTCTCTCTCACCACTGATGTTTCTCTCTCTCTCTCCCTCTCCATTACTCTCGCTGAAATCCATAAAAACATATTAAAAAACAAAACCACCCTGGATGGGTAGCTGACTTGGTTAGAGCATCATCCCGATATACCAAGGTTGCAGGTTTGATCCTTGGTCAGGGTACATACAAGAATAAACCAATGGCCCTAGCCGGTTTTGCTCAGTGGTTAGGGTCCCGGGTTTGATTCAAGCCAAGGGCATGTACCTCAGTTGCAGGCTCAATCCCCAGCCCTGGTCGGCAGCCAATTGATGTGTCTGTCTCACATTGATATTTCTCTCTCTCTCTCCCCCTTCCACTCTCTGAAAAAGCAATGGAAAAAATGTCCCCAGGTGAGGATTAAAAAAATAATTTAAAAAAAAAAATCAACCAACGAATGCAAAAATATGTGGAACAACAAATTGATGTTTTCCCTCTCTCTCTCTAAAAATCAATCAATAAGTAAAAAAGTTTAAAAACAGAAGTAAAAAGAAAGAACAAAAGTAAAACAGGGAATGAAACAGACTTCAAATCAGAAGGCAATGAGGTCCAAGCCTTACCAAGCTGTCCCCAGTCTTGCATCCCTTCACAAAGCAAGGGGGCCAAGGCAGCCCAGGGAGTGGTGGAGACCTGTGGGCACCCACCTGGCACCCTTCTTCCAGAACCACCAGCCCCATGCTGTGGGGTGGCAGTGTAGTGGGCTCCCAGCCCATCCCAGGGCCCTGTGGTTGGAGATCCCCTCAGATTTCTGGCCAGGGGGTGGAGAAGGGTAGGACCCCACACTGAGCAGGAAACAGGTGTTCTCTCCAAGCACACATGGAGCACTCAGAGAAACATCCTTGAGCTAGCCTTGAAGGTGTCATGTACAGTCCACAGAACCACCGAAACGCAATGGGACATGAAAGTAACCACAACAGGCAGTTCAAAACAATTAGCCACTTGGAGATCCAGTAATGAATTACTAACTGAGAGCTGTATTTACTCAGTCAAAATTTGTAGGATGCAGCTGAAGCAGTATGTAAAGATAGTTTACATTTTTAAATACATTTCCTGGAAATAAGTACAGTAGAACACATATGAGGTAACCATTAAATTCAAGAAACTGGAAACAACACAGCAAACACAAACACAAAGGAAAAAATGAATAAAGACAGGCAGGATTCAGGGAACTAGAGAATTAGGACCCCCACACAACACTCCTCAAAAGTTGAGCAAAACAAAAAGCTGGCTCTTTGAAGAGATGAATAAATAGTCCTGGGGCAAAACCAATCAAGATATGGTCAAAAACTTATATAAGGGAACAGCTACAAACATAACAGAGATTAAAAATAAAAATGAAGAGCCCTATCGGGTTTGCTCAGTGGCTAGAGCATCAGCCCGCGGACTGAAGGGTCTCAGGTTTGATTCTGGCCAAGGACACGTACCTTGGTTGCAGGCTTGATCCCTGGCCCTGATCAGGGCTTGTGCGGGAGGCAGCCAATCGATGTGTCTCTCACATCGATGTTTCTCTCTCTCCCCCTTCCACTCTCTCTGAAAAGCAACGGAAAACATCCTTGGGTGAAAGTTAAAAAAAAAAAAAGACGGAGAGTATTATGAACAAATATGTGCTAAAAAACGGAAACCCAAATGAAGAGATGAATTTGTAGGAAAACTAGAAATGACAAAAGTGGCACAAGAAGAAATTCACAAGCTTGTCGGACCATCAAGCATGAAAGAAAAGGAAGGGCTTCCCCTAGGGCCCAGGTGTTTTACAGGGAGTTCTACCAAAAACTTAAAAGGTTCAATTAATTCCATCTTTATAAATTCCTCCAGGAGTTAAAAAAAAAAATCGCAAAAAAACTATTTCTAGTTTGGATTCAATTTCTTACAAGTTAATCTCTTAGCCCAGGCTAAAAGGAGGCTTTATTACCTCCCAGGAGTCCAGTACCCTGTGAGGATTAAACTCCATGACAGGAGCAAGGTAGGAGCCTGCCTGCCTCACTGTGACCAATCCCAGGGTTAGGACCTGACCACACGGCCTCCATATCCCCTGCTCTGACAGAGGCCTGGCTATGTGGGTGCTGACCTATGATGCAGGGGCAGGGGTCCCAAGGTACAGCCTCACCTAGTCCGGCCACACTGCTGTGGTTCTCCAGCATCACCTCCTTGTAGAGGGCCCTCTGGCCAGGGTCCAGACATTGCCACTCCTCCTTCGAGAAGTGCACAGCCACATCACCAAACGTCACAGCCTCCTGAAAGGACACACACCAGCACTCCAGGGACCCCTGGGTGCCAGCCCCATTCTGGGGCCTCATCATAGTGTGTCTCAAGTACGTGCACCACAGGAATGGATGAGACAGTCACTATGCCCCTTTGGCTCAAAAATCGAGGGGAGGGGCAGTATAGATGAGGGAAGGGACCCAGGCCAGGGACCTACAACCCTCCCCTCGAGAACCTCAGGGGGGCCTGAGTCCAGATAGGGGTTTAAAGTCTAGCAAGGACCACAATAAGGGGCCAAGGCAGGGTCTGGGCCCAGGCACTGTGAGCAGGGTGGTTATCCAGAGGAAGCGGCAAAACCTTCACAGGATGAGAGAGGGAACGGAGGCCGTCAAGACTCCTACCATGAGGCTCGGTGGGTGAGCATCCATGTGTCCTGGCCAAGAGACCTGTTGACAGTTATGAAAAAGTCAGAAGTCAGGGTGATGGAGGCACCCCCCCCCCTCGACTTCCAGGCTAATCCAGGGGGCAACTGTGTTCTCCCATCCTTTACCTCCACCCCCAGATATTCTCTGGCGGGGACACAGGGTGAAACCAAAGCAGCCACAACACTTGAGCATCTGCCCCCTGAGGCTTCATTCATCTTACAGAGTGTGTGGCGGTTGTGAATCACTCCAGGAACACTTAAGGGGTGGTTGCCACGCGTGCCAGGTGCTCAACCAAGCAACGGGATGCAGCAGTGAATGAAGCACAAGGGCTCTGCCTTCACGAAGCAGTCTAGTGGAGGAAAAAGTTAAGTAACCACACAAAGAAATGCAAAATTACAACCGTGATGGCACTAAAGTACAAGGAACTCTGAAAGTATTTAAACTAGGAAACCCTGACTTAGTCTGATGGGTCTTCCCAGAGGAGCTAACTAGGCCAAGGAGATGGAGGTGGGGAAGGCACTCCAGGCAGCAGGCACAGCCCTGTGCAAAGGGGCTGAGGCAGGATGGAATGGGCTGAATGAGCCAGTGGGGCTGGGTCACAGGCAGCAAGGGGAAACACGGTGGCACTGGAGGCCTGACAAGAATCACTGGGAAAAGAGCAGCGGATACAGGAATCCCCCTACGTACACTCGGGCCTCTCCCTGTATGTCCCCCTGGTAGGTCAGAATGAGGAGTGGGCTTCCAAGTGGAGCTTTTGGGTCAGAAAGTGGCTTGTGACGGACGCCCCAGGCCATGTGCACAGCGAGACTGACCGGGCAGAAGTGACCACCGTCGGGCAGCGCCGGATTCTGATCCCCAGCAGAGAAGGGCAGGCCTGAGAGGCAGCCAGGATTCAGGGAAGGCAAACTTCCTACCCACGCAAGGCACAGCCCTTTCCGACACTCTGACTAAGTCTAGGTCTTCCAGAGGCCGTGAGGGGAAAAGAGGGCCCCGAAGTGGGTGGTTATGCAGGAAGGAGAACGAAGGATCCCTCTGGAGCAGGCCGGCGAGAAGGCCGCGCTGGAGCCCGCGGGAGTCGGCCAAACGCCTCCCGCCTCCGCGGGCAAGGCGGCCGCGGCCGCACCGCCTTCTCCGCCAGGTGCTCCCGGCGTCTCCAAGCCGCCGGCGCCACGCGAGCTTCCCCGCCTCGAGCCGCCGGAGCGCGGGGCCCGCAGGGCCGGAGGCAGGCGGATGCCGCGGGCACTCCGCCCGAGGGCGCGGCCGCCGGCTCCACTCACCCTCCCCGAAGACCGCCGCAGGCTGCTAAGCCGGGACGACGCCTCAAATGGGCCTCGACGCTCGCGCCCGCTCAGTCCCACAGACTTCCGGCCCTTCTGGGCGGCTTGGAGGCTCGGCCTTCTCGGTGGTTCTCAGCGGCCCGACCGGGGCGCGGAAGGGGCGGGACCACAGCGAGGGGAAAGGACAAAGCCCGGGGCGGGAGAGGAGTCTGGGGGCGGAGTCCAGTGCGGGGTCGCCGGAGCCTGGGATCCCGAGGGCGAGAGTTTGGGCAAGGCGGAGCCGAAGGAAAGGAGGAAGAAACACTCACTCTGTTTTGTGGTTTTAGGGGAATAAAATTGAGTATCTATTTTTTAGACTTTTTCCTTTATTGATTTTAGAGCGAGAGGGAGAGAGGAAGGGAGGGAGGGGGAGAAACACCGGCCGTGGCTCCGCGTATTTATGCACCCATTGGTAGGATCTCGAGGGCCCTGCCGGGGATCCAGCCCGTGACCTTGGCGCACAAACGCTGGATGCTCTAACCAACTTAGCTACACAGCCGGAAAAAGTTGACTGTTTTAAAAACAAACAGCCAAACAAAACTGACCCTGCCCTACCTTGCTAGCTGTCCCTCCACAGCCTCATCGCACACCCACAGCCCTGGTCACGGCTCCCTGGCGGTTCTCAATTAGACTGGGGTCCCACGTACTTTTCTGGGAACTCCATAGACCCCCCTCACACCCCCCAGGGCATGCCTCCCAGAAGGCCCCCTCTCCACAGCTAACCGCACACCCAGCCCAAGCTGCTCCCATTCCCGGTTCCATGCCCACCCACCTCTCTGTTCTGGCCACCACGGCCAGAAGAATATACCTGAGGAACTAACAGTAAAGGTAGAACAAGATCCCTCCTACTGTACTGGACAAGCCCAACAAGCCAGCCCAATGATTACCCCCCCCCCCAGTTCCCATAGGAAGAACCACCAGTCACGCTCCGGCCAAGCATAACCCCATTACTCATTATAAGACACTGTGTTTAAATCGTCCCTTTTGTGTTGCTAAAGGTCCCCCCTTGTTTCCTGTAACAAAAGCTGACAGCCTGACAAATTCTTGGAAACCCCTTTACTGCAGTGCCTTTGTGGTTACTGAGCATAAAGTGAGGGAAGACTAAGGGTCGGGCCGCAGTTCGGCTCTCACTGGGTGAGACGCTGGGACCGTAGCCGCTGGCCAGCTAATGAAGGCTCCAAAGTCCAAACACAAACTCTGGGGGTCGTCCGTCGCGGGTCCCCAGAACACTGCCCACAGGTTTGGGGCAGGGTGGTCTGTCCCTTCACCCAGTCCCCCCTCTTCTCTGCAGCGCGTGACCCTCCCACTCCCTCCTTCCTCCCTGGCCTTGGAACCCCCAGCTCTACTCTCCCCGTTTCCCGGCTGGCTGCGCCTCTTCCTCCGCAGGAGTCTGACATTTGCCCAGTCGGCTCATCGTAAATCTCGTCCCGATTCTACCCACCGGTTTCCTTAAAGGGGACCACGCCAGGCCAGGGGGAGTGAGTGGGGGAGGGGGGCACGTGACCCTGTAGAAACCACTCAACCCCTCGGGCTTCCTCGGCCGCTCAGTGGGCGACGCCCGCCCTCCAGAGGCCTCCCTGAGGGTGGGGTGCCCCTCTGCCCTCCTGGGCCCCGCCCGCAGGAGAGCAGCCCGCGGGGCCGACCTTGGGACCGTCGGGACACCGCGGGCCCCTTCATTCCAATGCGCCTGCGTAGACGCCCCGGCGGCGGGATAGGACTACACATCCCAGCGTGCACTCTGCTCGCGGCCGCGGCTTCTGCCTGGAAGTTAAATGGCTTCCGCCCCGCCCCGGAAGATAAGGCAGCTAGCCGGCGACGCGTATCCTCTTTCGGCCGCGTTAGACGTCGGGTAAGCTGTGCTTGTGGCTCCGTGGCCTGGTGTTATCCGCCGCCATCCGCCGCCCTCTGTCCCTATCCGCCTCCCTGGGGCCCGCGAATGACCCAGGCCGGCTCCTGAGGTGACACGGGCGCACGGATGGGGACTGGGGCGCAGAGGTGGCCAGGGACAGGAGGGAGGGGCCCGGGGGAAGGGGGCCCTGAAGCCGGGTGGCGGTAGTGCCTGGGCTCCCCAGGGCGCTGACGGTGAGCTTCCCCCAGACTGCCGCCATGGGCCGCGTGATCCGTGGGCAGAGGAAGGGTGCCGGCTCCGTGTTCCGCGCGCACGTGAAACACCGAAAGGGTGCCGCCCGTTTGCGCGCAGTGGACTTCGCTGAGCGGCACGGCTACATCAAAGGCATCGTGAAGGTGCGGGGCGCCGGCCGGAGTGGGTGGGGACCCGGGGCGCCCCGCCGGGAGCCCACGCTCACGCCACCTCGGCCCGCAGGACATCATCCATGACCCAGGCCGGGGCGCGCCCCTGGCTAAGGTGGTGTTCCGGGATCCGTACCGGTTTAAGAAGCGGACGGAGCTGTTCATCGCCGCCGAAGGCATCCACACCGGCCAGTTCGTGTACTGCGGCAAGAAGGGTAAGCGGCGCGCCTGCGACGGGCGGACGGGTTGCATGCGATGCATACCCTAGGTCGGGCCGAGGAGGCATCCAGGAGGAAGCCTCACCTAGCGAGCCCTGCTGGGCCAAACGTAGCCAGTGGGTCCCCTGAGAACGGACGAACGCTGTGAGGAGGGAATGGACTTGCTTGCCTCTGGCTAGCAGTCGTTGAGACACCATCTCGCCATGCTGACTGCCCCGTGATGCTCTTCCTTGCAGCTCAGCTGAACATTGGCAATGTGCTCCCGGTGGGCACCATGCCTGAGGGCACCATCGTGTGCTGTCTGGAGGAGAAGCCTGGTGATCGGGGCAAGCTGGCCCGGGCCTCTGGGAACTATGCCACAGTCATCTCCCACAACCCAGAGACCAAAAAGACCCGAGTGAAGTTGCCCTCGGGCTCCAAGAAGGTCATTTCCTCTGCCAATAGAGCTGTGGTCGGTGAGTGGCAGCCAGCAGTTGAGTGCTCTGAATTGCTTGTGAACAGCCAGCAGGTAGACCTGGGCCCTGGAACCTAACTGCCTACTTCACTAAAGTGTAGGCTCTATAAGCTTGAGCACATCCATGAGTCCTAGTATTTGAAAAGTGAGCATTGTAGTACCTACTCGACTTCAGGGTGGGAGTTGAAGGAGACTGTGCTTAACCGACTGGGATTTGTCTGTATTCTCACATAACTGAACTTGTGTGATTTCTGCCTTTACCTTCACCTGTTAACAACCTATTCAGAGATGTGTGATTTCCTTAAAATCACCCAGTAAGTGCATTTAAAAGGATTTGGACCCAGGTTTGTTCATTGCTGTTTGGCAACACTTTCAATACTGTGGCAAACCCAGACATGCATGGGGGGGGGTGCTCTTGGGGGTATGGTTCACAGAATGAGCAGAACTGGCTGATACGTGGAATGGTGGGTCAGCTGTCATGTTGGGGTTAGGGTTTGAAGGTTGAGTAACCTGCTCAGTGTCAGACATGATGAAGGGGGAGGGCTTCCTTGGAGAACCCTGGATTGAAGTAGGCATTCCAGATGATGTGGACAAATGGCCTGGCTTGGCCACCCTGTGGAGCCTGAAGGAACTTGCTGTCAGTTGACATACAAAGGGGCTTACTGCTGGGTGGTAGTTGCCAAGTGGTACTGGGGCTTTTGTGAACTTTGTGATGCGATATGAAAGGACAGAGAGAAGGTGATTGATGCAGGAGTTGGGGTACTGACAATCGCCTGATGGGATATTCTGCCTGATATCCTCAATAGGTGTGGTGGCGGGAGGTGGCCGCATTGACAAGCCCATCCTGAAGGCTGGCCGTGCCTACCACAAGTATAAAGCAAAGAGGAACTGCTGGCCACGTGTGAGGGGTGTGGCCATGAACGTGAGTAGCCCAGAAATGAGCAGTGGGGGGGTTATTCAGCATATAGGGACAGGCTGGAATGTCCCCTGGCGTGTGGTAGGGGATTTGATTTGAACATCTGGGCGATAGTTCATAGTCACAGGCCTGTTGATCCTGCTCCTCCCTAAGCCCTCCTTAGATAGTTTGGGACCACCCCCACATTAACACCATCTTTTTTTTGCCTGCAGCCTGTGGAGCATCCATTTGGAGGTGGCAACCACCAGCACATCGGCAAACCCTCCACCATCCGCAGAGATGCCCCGGCTGGCCGCAAAGTGGGTCTCATTGCTGCTCGCCGGACTGGGCGTCTACGGGGAACCAAGACAGTGCAGGAAAAAGAGAACTAGGGTTGGGGGCTCAATAAACTTTGTTCTGCCACTAACCTGTTCCCAGCTGTGGTTTCAGAGGGAAGGATCCTGCTGGGAGGACCAGTGAGCAGAGGCAGCTCAGGAGAAGATGGGGGGGGGCTTGTTCCCATCACACCTTGGTTCCTGGAACCCCTCCAGCATTCAGCACATGGACCTCTGTTCATTAACTCCTCCTGAGCGCTGGGAGAATAGGTAAGGGTATGGATGCTCTTAGGTAGTGGTCTGAAGCCACAGGTTGGACAGCAGGGGAACTGTCTTGCAATGAGGAAACTGGGACTTTCTCAGAACAAATGGGCTTCCTGTTTGGCCACAGCTAATGACACTTTGTCCCAAAGTTTGTGACAGCTCTGTCAAAGAAGACAGAACCAGGGTAGATGCTGCTGAGCAGGCACCAATATGAGAGTGGGGGCCCATCAGTCATTAGGACTGGGACACTAGCTTCCAAGAACCTCCTCCCCACAGTGGTTCCCTTGTGAGCCAGTGTGAAAGGTGCTGCTGGGCTACTCACAGCACAGGCTGGGGCGGGGGTGTCCTACAAACTGCTGGTGGAAGGCACTGGCTGGGAGTCTCCATGATGACCTGGTGAGAACTGGTCACCTCAGCTGTTCTGTTTCTGTGGACTGTGCTGCAGGGACCCTCCTGGGTGATGCGGCCTTGCTGTAACTGCCAGGTGGCTCCTTTCTTTCATGATCCAACCCATCCTCAGTCGTAATCTTGCTCCCAGTTCTCAGTCTTGCCTTCCCTGGCCCAGCCTGTCCTTGACCACCCAGCACACTCAGGCAGTAACCCCAGCAGGGCGGCATCTCAGTCATGGGCAGGGAAGACAGGAAGGTGTTTCCTCCTGAAGGAAAGAGGAGGATGAGACGCCATCAGGGAGATTTGGTGCAGAAGCGGTCAAGGGTGCTGAGGGAGGCGCTTTGTCTAAGAGGACCCCACCCATTTACGGGGTTGGGGCTGGGCTTGGTGGGTTAAACCAAACTGCTTTGACCAGTAAGCACCCTCTTCCTGGGTGATCACGTGGCCCTGGTGAACGGTGTGGTGTTCTGCCTTTGTGAAAGAAAGGCCTGGTCTTTTCTTTGATGTAGTGCCTTTAGCAGCTTACTAGAGGGTATCTGAAAAAGGATTACTATAATCCCTTTGTCATCAAAATTGATCGACAAAGCCCCGTTCTTTTTTTTAATACACCTATTGGTTTCAGAGAGGAAGGGAAACACCAACGATAAGGGTTATTGATCCGCTGCCTCCTGCAAGCCGGCTACTGGGTCTCGAACCCCGAGCTCCTGGGTCGTAGGGTCGATGCTTTACCGCTGAGCCACGCCTGCTGCGCGACGAAGCGGCCCTCGGTTCTGAAGCCTGTGGCTCGCGACTGCCTCCGGGTGGCGGCCTTCCTGATTTGTTGCCCTTTATTTCCGGTTCCCGGAGGAGCCCAGTCACCGAGACGTGGAAGCCGTTTCCCAGAGCGGTCGGGGGGCGGGGCTTACATCACTTCTGGCTGGTTTCGATTGGCGGGCGGGGCCGGGCCGGGACGCCCCCTGCGGGCCCTGGAAGACCCCAAACCCCCACCGGCCTCCTTCCCCCGGCCCCGCATCCCCCCACCGGCTCCCCAGGTCGCCCACGGGGCCGCTTCTGCGTCCCGGGCCCGCGCCCAGCGTAGCCGCCGTTTGCTCGCGCAGCTCCGCGCTCTGCCCGGGGCCCCCACCGGGTCCGTCGGGGCGGGGTCTCCGCGGCCTTCACTTAGCCTCCGGCCCTGAGGCTTAGTGCCAGCACTGCCTGTCCGCCGCCGCGGTCCCCCGTGCGCCCGACCGCCCGCTGCCCCCCCGGGGTCGTCCAGGAGGCCCCCTGCGCCCGCGGGCGGGCCGGGCGCACCCCTGCCGCTTCCTCCCGCCTCGGCCGGATCTCCGGCAGCCACCTTCCTGTTCCTCTTCCTCCTCTCGTTTGCGTCATGATTTTGTGTTTAGTAAATTTTGTGTGTTAAATAATAAATGCATAATATTAGCAATGATGGTGGTTCCTCATTTTCCAAATTCAGTCTGTTCGGCAAATCTTTGCTTTGTAACCCTCGCCCAAGGGTATTTTTCCCATTGACGTCGTTAGCGAGGAACGGAGAGAGGCCGGTGGCTGGGCCGCACCCGCCGGGAGCACTCGCGCCGCGCCCGGGCCGCCCGCGCCCGCAGCCACACCCAGCACGCGGTCCGGAGGCGGCGCTCCCGCCGCTGAGCCACGCCCGGCCGGGCTGTTCTGCCCATTTTCAAGCCGGGTTGCTTTCTGGCATCCCGCTGTGAGCCCCAACGTGTCCCGGAGGTTCCCCGTCCGGCAGCTGGCTGCAGGGATCGCCTCCCGCGCCTTCGGCGCCCTCCCTGCGGACGGCTGCTCTGCTGTCCGCACATTTCCTGAGCCCTCCACACGCGGCAGTTGCTGCGTTTCACGGTCTGGAGCGCGGCCCGCTGCCGACGCTCCGCGCCTCGGGGCCCGGCCCCGCCCGCCCGGCTGGGGGCGCCGAGCGCGTCCTTGTGTCTCGCCCGCAGGCTCGTGGTGACCGTCGTGCGCGTCACCCTGAGCGATTAGGGCCCATCTCCTGAGTCCGTTTCCCTGAGGGACCCCGGGCCCCTCAGCCCTGCCGGGGGCGGGTCTGCAGAGCGGCGCGCGTCCCGCTCCTGGCGGCCCGGTCGGCGCCCCACGCGGTCGGCACGGACGCGGGGACGCGCCCAGGCGGGCGAGCGCAGCCGCTTAGGGCGGGGCGGCGCAGTGCCCCTGCATCGTTGTTTATCAATTACTGCCCTATTCTCCACACGAACAACTGAAAACCTACTTTTGCTCACCCTTTATTTCTCTAATCTATGGGGAGAGAAGTCTGTTTTTAATTTGCATTTCCCTCCTTGTTACTGACACTGAAAATCTTTTCAGATGTTTACTGGAAAATTTATTTCTTTATTTGCAATTTATCAGGTCGCATCCTGTGTTTTTCTTTTATTTATTTGTCTTTATTGATTTCAGAGAGAGGAAGGGAGAGGAGAAAGAGACATAAACGATGAGAGTCGCCGCTGGGCCGCCCCTGCCGGGAACTGAACCACCGGCCCTCGACGGCTGAGCCACACCAGCCAGGCCTGTGTTTATTTTTTAAATTAAATAGTCTTTTCTGGGTATTTTAAATATATTCTGTATATTTATCTTTTGTTGAGTATGTGAATATCCTTTCACTGGACAGCTTGTCTTTTAATTTTGTAGTCTCTCATACAGAAGTTTTTTTGATGGAGTAAAATTGAATATTTCTCTAATAGCTATGAACATTTAAATACTTGGGTCTTCAACCATCTTGAAATATATTTTTGTGTGCCATAGAAGGCAGGGAGCTTGACTTTCCCATGGAAGTGGGTTTTGCCAGCACCATTTGGTGACTACTGTGTGGCTGTTACTGTGGCAGGTGTGTCCCTAATGGGCATTCTGTAATGTCCTGTCATCTTCCTCCCAGGCTCACACCCAACTCTGTGCCCACAGACTGCAGTAAGTCTTGACATTTGGAGTGCAGGTCTCTGACTACCTTACTGCTTTTTTGGCATTGTTGTAGTTAATCTTGGATCATTACTCTTGTAATACTTAGGCATTTTGGTCAGATTTCATGATCTGTTGTAGTATTGACTTCACAGAATTAATAGATTCATTGGAGGAGAGTCAATGATATTGAGTCCTGTTTATGAGCATTGTCTGTTTCTCCGTAGGTCTTTTTAATGTCCTTCAGTGAAGTTTTATCATTTTATCCATATTTTTGTTAGCCTTCTTCTTAGGTGCCAGAGTAGTGTTTGTAGCTGTTGTGAGTGCCAGGTTCTGGTATCTGGTTTGCGACTGCATCAGAGTGGTACTAATTACTCGTGCGCTGTCCTTGAAGGGGTGGCAGTCTTGTCGAGCTCATGCCATTCCGACAGTGGGTTGATGCTCTCGGACCTTCTCTGTGGACGACCTTCTGGCTCTCTAACCGTGGTGATCTTGTCCGTTCTCTTCCAGTCCTCATAGCTTGTATTTCTTTTTGGGCTTGGACTACCCTGAGAACCACAGCTGTGTATGGTATGTACTTAGACCCCTTTTCTGTTCTTAAAAGCATTTCCTGTTCCTTCTCTTCACTGCAGCCCCCCAGGCCCTCACATTGAACTTGCTGGATGTTTGTGTTTTATTAGCATTTTCAAGGAACCAATGCTGAGAGTATTCTCTTGTTGAGATTATGTTCTTTTTTTTCTTTCTTTTTTTTCAAATCCTCACTTGAGGATTTTTTTTCCATTTTGTGTGTATGTGTGCTTTTTTTCAGAGGGAGTAGGAGGGAGGGGAGAGAGAGAGAAGCACTGATGTGATAGAGACACATCAGTTGACTGCCTCCTGCATTCAGAGCCTGCAACCATGGCACGTGCCCTTGGCCAGAATCAAACCCAGGACCCTTCAGTCCTCGGCCAACGCTCCAACCATGGAGCCGAACCGACCAGGGCTGATCATCTTTTCTTGATTTACTTTCTTATTCTGTATCTGATTCTTGTTGAATGTTTAGATCATTTATTTCAGCCTCTCATCCTCAAATAAGTACGTTAATGAGGCACATTTTTCCTTAGGGAGCCTTGTTGGCATTTCCACCCTCTTTTCCATTTTTATGGTTTTCTTGGAGGGGGTACTTTTAAAATCATGTGTTTCTAGTATAACAACAGTAGGATCAGAGAATGTTTTGCCAAATGATGCAGCCTTTGAAATTTGTTGACAATTCCTCTGTTGCCTGGTATATGTGGTTTTTAAAAAAAAATAATATTCAACGTACATCTTGAAAAAAATGTGTATTCTCTGTGCTTTAGGTAAAAGTGTTTGTTGATTAGAGGTTCCTGAGGGGCGGATGACCAGCACTCTCACTCCGGGGAGGGTGGCCAGCTCCTCTTGTTGTTTGGTTGGCTTTCCTTTCTACATTTTGAGCTTGTTGGTGGATACACACATTTGTAATGACAGCTTTTTGGTGGGGTTTTTCTTCTCTTCTCAATGGAGGATTTCCATTGATTTTTTTAGACAGAGTGGGAGAGGGAGAGACAGAAACATCAATGTGAGAGAGACACATCGACTGTTTGCCCCGACCCGGGGCTGGGATCAGCCTGCAACCAAGGTGCATGCCCTTGACTGGAAATTGAACTCTCGACCCTTCAGTCTGTGGGCCAACGCTCTAACCACTGAGCCAAACCAGCCAGGGCAGGTTTTTCCTTTTATTAATAATGCAGTGTTGTTCCTATTAATGATTTTTGCTTTCAGCTCTGTTTTGATTGATGTAAATATCCCTAAACCACAGGCAGTAACTCATATTAAGCTCAGCAACACTATGTGGAGGGGGGACACCAGCACAGAGTGCAGACCCAGGGCCCTGAGGGCGAGCACAGCTGGTCGAGCGGGATCAGGGCGGCCCGCGGCGGGCAGGCCCATGTGCCTCTGCAGTGGAGAGTGGCTTTAGCCCCAGCTGCTGCGGCTCCGTGGGTGGAGCGTTGGCCCCTACGCTGAAAGGTCACAGGTTTGATTCCCAGCTCGGGCACATACCTGAGTTGTGGGTTTGATCTCTGGTTGGGGTGTGTGCCGTGTGCCCCAGGGAACTGATCAACGTTTCTCTCCCCCTCTCACTTCCTCTCTTTTTAAAAAGCATGTACTCGGGTGAGGATTTAAAAAACAAGAGCTGCTTTATTTTCATTAGTGTTTGCTTGGTGTGTCTTAGATTCATCCTGTCTGTATTGTTTTATTTCAGGTTACGTGGGTGTATTTCACGTATTTAATCGAAGGGCTTGTGTTTCTCACAGGTGAGCCTAACCCTTTCACTTCTCACCGTTGCTCACCCGGGGGCCTGTTTCCACGAGTCTCCTATTTCTATTTCTGCACTTGACTGTCGCTCTGTGCGCCTTCTGTTCATTGTTTTGCTTCCTTTTCTTCCTCACCCCTATCGTGTTGTCTTTCACGTAAATGGAATGAGTGTTTCTGCCCCGCATGAGATAACTTAGTGTTCCAAGGAGGAGGGGCAGGCGACCGGGGAGTCCCGGTGGGGCAGGAGGTTCCCGGGAGCCAGCTGTGTTGCATGGGACGAGCGGGGCCATGAAGCTACCTGCAGGAGAGGCCAGGCCGGGCCTCCGTGAGTCCTCTCTCTTCCCTCAGCTACCACCCTGGAAAGTCCAGGGAACCACATAATGGCAGCTTTGCACCTGTCCACCACACCCCAGGTGAGCATCCATCCTCCTGGGACGTATGAGGTCTCCACCTAGGGCTTCCCCTCCTGCTCTGCCTCAGCAAACACCCTCAGACATCTCTGGTCTGGGTGCTGAGCAGAGGAGGGGTGACCTTGGGACTTCCTCAGTCTCCCAGAGTTAGCTGCCTCAGTAGCCAAATAGTCAGACCACCTGCTGAGGCCATGCTGGGGGATCAGGCCTGGAGTCACCCTCTGCTGTGTGCCGAGCACGCCTCTGCTACCCAGTCTGAGCCTCACCTGGTCCTGCAGCAGCCCCTGTCAAGCCCCTGTCCTTTCACGCCAAGGAGACTTTCGAGGATGTTGCTGTGCTCCTCTCCCAGGAGGAGTGGGGGCGTCTAGGCCCTGCTCAGAGGGGTCTCTATAGACATGTGATGCTGGAGACCTATAGGAACCTGGTCTTCCTGGGTAAGGCCCCTTGCCAGAACACAGCTCAGGGAATAGCCCTGGGCACTGAGGGCTCAGCAGGGGCTGGGCTGGAGGCCTCACCCCTGGGCCCAGAGACAGGTTTGATCTGTGCCAAGGAAGGGCCCAGTGGTTCTGGATCAGCCTCTCCCTCCTCTGAGCTCCTGGATAGACTGTCTTTGCTCCAGGCCCAAGGCAGCCAGTTCTCAGGGGACACTGTGTAGTACTGTGGGGAGGGGCCCCTGCGCTGTTGTTCCCTGTGCTCAGATCTCCATCTCCATAACCACCTGCAGCCCCCCAGAGTGCCCTGACTTCCCATCTCCCTCACACCTGCGCTTTCCCTGCTCCTGCAGGCCCCCAACCCCATGTCCTTGACACCAACCCCAGGCCCTGTCTCCTTCCCAGGAGCTGGACCTGCAGGTTCCAAGCCTGGAGTGATCACACAGTTGGAGCCAGGGGATAAGCCATGGGTCCTGGACATGCAGGGTGCCGAGAGGAGGGAGTGGCTGGGAGTCAATGACTCAGGTGTGTGAGGGGCTGGTTCTCTTACCAGTCACTGAACTAACATTTGTGGGGTCCAGGGTGTGCAGCTAATGACTGAGGAGCTTGGGGGAAGATGTCTCTGGGCCAGCACAGCAGCCCTGGAAGTAGCCTCTGCTGAAACCCAGGTCACCTCCATCGGCCTCCTCCTCAGTGGGATAATTCTCAGCTGAATCTTCTGGATAGTGAGAGGTGAGAGGGGCAGTGCTGGCGGAGGAGAAGAGGGAAGGGCATTTGGGTGAACTGTGGGACCCCAGGAAGCCCTGCCCCTGAGAGCTCAACACAGTGATTAAGTGGGGTCAGATGGGCTAGTTGCTTCATCCCCCTGTCCGGACAGTTCCAGACCGGAACAGGGAAGTGAGAGTGGACACATCAGCAGTCGGACATACGTGTGCTCTAGTCTGCACCTGCTGTCCCCATTCTAGCCCTTCCTGGTCCGTACCTAGACTTGGTAATCCTTGCTTGTCACTCAGTGCGTGTCCATTTCTGTGCACAGGAGTCTCAGTTGCTGCTGTCACTGGAAGTGCCAGCAGGGAGGGTGTTCTCTAGTTTCATTGCCGTGGACAGTGCTGCCCATCTTGATGATGTCCTAGGAAGGAACTCCTGGCTCAGAGGACTTGAATTTCTCTTTTGTAAATTTGCATATTTGAATACATATACTTACAGAAATGGAACAAACCCTGATTTTATACAGCTCAATATATTTTTACAAAAAAAGATCCTGCAGCCCTAGTCAGTTTGGTTCAGTGGTTGGAGCGTCAGCCCGTGGACTGAAGGGTCCCGGGTTCAGTTCCAGCTAAGAGCACGTACCTCGGTTGCAGGCTCAGTCCTGGGCCCTGGTCGACGCTCGAGCAGGAGGCAACCTGTCGATGTGTCTCTCACATCGATGTTTCTATCTCTCTCTCTCCCCTTCTCTCTCCCCCTTCCTCTCTCTGAAAAGCAATGAAAAAATTTCCTTGGGTGAGGATTTAAAAAAAATCCTGCAGATCAATATACAGAACATTTCTGGTTCCCCAGGAGCCCATGGGCCTCCTCCCTAATTTCCTGCTGAGCCCCAAGGTCCTTTCCCTCTGAGTCCTGGGCTCTGTCTGCTGGATGCATGTGGGCATCTGAGCATTGGGAAGGTCGCTGTGTTGCATGGAGTTTGTTCTGCATCATTGCTATACAGTATTCTGTCATGAAGTACAAGTTATTTTCTATTCTATTGCGGAGGACATTCGATTGTCCCCATTTTGGGGTTATGTTTCTCTTGGCTCGCAGAAAACACATTTTTGGTGGATGTGTTCCTGCCTGTGGAGTACATGAGTGCTTAGTCAAGGAGAGAAGGGGGGAGGTCTGAAGGCATCAGGAAGCATTCTGTGTGGCATATTGAGTTTAAGGTACTGGTGGTGGCTCACCAGTGGCCTCTGGTACCCCTGCAAAGAGCCCTGGGAATGAGAGTGGCCTGCTAAGGAGAGCCAGGGACCCCGGCCTCTGTGATCTCTGCCCTCCTCCTCCATGGCTGGCATGGGCTTGGCCCTCTGCCCTCCTAGGGTGGCAACTGGTTTTCTTTTTTTAAAATATGTTTTTATTGATTGTTGTTGTTGTTTTTTTAATTGATTTTCAGAGAGAGGAAGGGAGAGGGAGAGATAGAAACATCAATGATGAGAGAGAGTCATTGATTAGCTGCCCCCTGCATGCCCCCTACTGGGGACTGAGCCTGCAACCCAGGCATGTGCCCTGACCAAGAATCGAACCATGACCTCCAGGTTTATGGGTCAACACTCAATCACTGAGCCATACTGGCTGGGCTTATTGATTTTTTTTAGAGAGAGAGGAAGAGAGAGTGAGGGGGGGAGAGAGAAAGAGAAAGAGAAACACAGATGTGAGAAACATCAATTAGCCGCCTCCTGCACGCCCCCTACTAGGGACCCACCCTGCAACCTCGGTACGTGGCCTGACAGGGAATTGAACCTGAGACCCTTTGGTGCATGGGACAATGCTTAACCAACTGAACCGCACCAGCCAGAGCAGGCAACTGGTTTTCTTAGCATGGATTTGGGGTATACTTAGGTGGCCTTAGACTTACTTCGCCTTAATTTCATTGTCTTTCAGATGCCCTCCAAGACTTTTGGGCCCCTCCTTTCTCTGGTTTCCATGGTGCTATGAAGCCTTCATCTCCTTTCTCTTTGTAATGAGGACAGGCATCGAACCATCCTACTCTGGCAGATTTTGGAGGCAGAAGGCAGGGAGGAAGGGATGGGTGCTGATCAGATCTGAGTGAAGTGCTTGCATTGCCATGTGACTGGCCCTGGGATAGATTTTCAAGCCTCTGAGCACCAGGCTCTTATCTCTGGAAGGTGTTGTGACTTTGGAGATGATGTAATTTGTACTGCACAAGTGGTCAGCAGTGTCTTCGTACCTTCCTTCCAGAGTGGGAACAGGTGTCCCTGAGATGTTCTGTTTGTTGTTTCAGCTTACGGGACCAGGACTGAGTACAAGGAGTTGACTTCAGGGGAATGCTTGGTGGGGCAGAACTGGACTGACTCAGGAACTGTTGCCGAGGGACCTGCGCCAGGAGAAGCCTGTAAGCATGTTCTGGGAGCCAGAGGAGAGCCAGGACAAGCCCATGGAGCAGAGAGGTCCTAGTCCAGTCACACTGACCAACAGGGAGAGAAGCCAGGAGTCTGGGAGAAGCCTCAAGTTGGGGTTAAGCCCTGTCCCTGATCACAGACCTTACAAATGCAATATATGTGAGCAAAGTTTTGAACAGAGATCATATCTCAATAACATAAGTGTGTACACAGGTCAAAAAACACACAAATATAGTTCATGATTCTGGGGAAATCTTCAGTGCAAATTTAGTAGTTAAAGGAGATCAGAAAATTCCTTTTGGGGAAAAACTGCATCTTTGTGGTTACTGTAGGAAAGCCTTCAGGTACAGTGCTAACCTCATCAAGCACCAGCAGCTTCACAGTCAAGAGAAGCCCTGCAGGTGTGATGAGTGTGGGAAAGCCTTCAGCCAGAGCTGTGAGTTCATCCATCTCCAACAGATGCACTTGGGGGAGATCCCCTACTGGTGCGACACATGCAGAAAAACGTTGAGCCAGAGGCCCAACATCATGAAGCATTGGAGGATCCACACTGGGGAGAAGCCCTGCAAGTGTGCCGAGTGTGGGAAAGCCTTCAGTGACAGCTCAGTCCTTACCCGCCATCGTCGGACCCACACTGGAGAGAAGCCATTTGAGTGTAAGGAATGTGGCAAAGGCTTTACTCAAAGTTCTAATCTTATCCAACACCAGAGAATTCACACTGGAGAGAAACCCTATAAATGTAATGAATGTGAGAAAGCCTTCATTCAAAAAACCAAACTTGTTGAACAGAGAAGCGACACTGGAGAGAAGCCCTATGAATGTAATGACTGTGGCAAAGTTTTCAGCCAGAGCACACACCTCATCCAGCATCAGAGGATCCACGAGGGGGAGAAGCCCTACCCGTGTGGTGAGTGCGGGAAGGCCGTCCACACAGCTCCAGACTCACCCGTCACCAGAGGTCGCTCGCGGGGAGAAGCTGTACAAGAGCAGCGATTGCAAGAAGGGCTTCAGCCAGGGCACTTACCTTACCCAGCACTGGCGGATCCACACTGGGGGAAGCCCTACGAGTGCAGCTCCAACACGGCCCAGCACCAGAGGTCCACCTCCAGAAACACTTCTCCGGGTGACGCTGGAGGCCCATGAGTTATACCGTGCACTTCCCACAACCCACCCGTCCATTATATATTGGCCATGCAGTGTTGTCACATGTGAAAGGCATTTCTACCTAATTTTAAAAAACTCTTAAACCAAAGCAGTGCATGCTCATTTTAGAGAAAGTGAGAAAGGCAAGCAAAAGGGAGAGGCAACTGTAATCTCTCCCTTTTAGAAAAGCAGAATTCATCACAGCTGATTTAGTGTGTTTCCTCTCAGACACTGAAGAACACTTCCAGAGGTGTCTAAGTATTTTAAAGAAAATACCGTTGGGCTTCTCATGGCAGCACCCAGAAAATTCACACTGGAAAGAATTTCACATATGTTCATACAGTAAGTTTTTAAAAATTAACTTCATATTTTTTTGTGTACCTAATAGAGTGGATGATTGCTTTTTTTATTGTGCTAAAATACACATAAAATTTACTATTTTAACCATTTAAGGTGTACAATTCAGTATATTAAAGACATTCACAATGTTGTGTAACCATCCTGTCTATCTCCAGAACTGTTTTATTATCCCAAACAAACTCATACACACTAAACAGTAACTGCACCCTCCCCTTGTCCATGCCACTGGCAACCTCCGTTCTGTTTTCTGTCTCTAGGAATTTACCTATTCCAGGTACCCATATAAGCAGAGTCATACAAGATTTGCCTTTTATGTCAGGCTTATTTCACTTAGTATAATACACGTCCTCAAGGTTCTTCCATGTTGTAGCCTGTATTGGAACGTTACTCTTTTTCATGGCAGAATAATATACCATCATTTGTAGACACCACATTTTGTTTATACATTTCTATCGATAGACAGTTGGGTGTTTCTACCTTTTGACTAGTGTGCATGATGCTATGAACTACCTGTTTGAATCCTACTTGCAGTACTTCCTGGTATACTCCTAGGAGTGAAGTCGATGGGTATGTTTAACTTCCTGAGGAACAGCCAAACTGTTTTCCACAGTTGCTGAACCATTTTTACATCTCCACTAGCAATGCACGAAGCTTCCGGCTTCTCTACACCCTTGCCAGCACGTGTGTGTAATAGCTGTCCCAGTGGGTTTGACGTGATGCCTCACTGCGTTTTGCTTTGCATTTTTCTAATGACTAATGATGTTGAGCATCTTTCCAGGTGCCTATAGGCCATTCAGTTCCTTTGCCCATTATAAAATTGGGTTATTTTGTTTTTTGCTGCTGAGGTATAGTTCTTTATATATTTTGCATAGTAAATCCTTATCAGATAAATGATTTGCAAATATTTTTTCTCATTCTGTGAGTTGTCTGTCTACTCTCTTGATAATGTTTGCACAAAAGGTTTTAATTTTATGAAATTCAATTTATCTATTTTTTCTTTTGTTGCCTGTGCTTTGGGTATTGTATCAAAGAAATCATTGCTAAATTCAAGGTTCTGAAGGTTTTCCTCATGGGTTTTATGGTTTTGTTTGTTTTTTGTTAATCTTCACTCAAGGATATTTTTTGCATTGATTTTAAGAGAGAGAGAGAGAGAGAAGCATCGACATGGGAGAGACAGATCAATTGGTTGCTTTCCACACACCTGACTGGGGCTGGGGATCGAACCTGCAGCCCAGGTATATGCCCTTGACTGGGAATCTTCAGGTTGGTTTCAGTGGGAATCATGCCCGACACTGCTTTTGGTCGAGACACTCTTCCATTGGGTTGTTTATGAAGAACCCCTGCTCTGGCCCTGGCTGGTGTTGCTCAGTGGTTAGAGCATCGGCCTGTGCGCCTAAGGGTTATGGGTTCGATTCCCAGTCACGGGCACGTACCTGGGCTGCAAGTTCGTTCCCCAGCACCGGTCAGGGCATGTGCAGAAAGCAACCAATCCATGTGCCTTGCTCACATAGATGTTTCTCTCTCCCCCTCCCTCCCTCCGTCCCTTCCACTCTCTCTAAAAATCAATGGAAAAAAATACCCTCGGGTGAGGGTTAAGAACAACAGAAAGAACCCGTCATCCCATCTGCCCGGATGTTCCCTGGAGCCAGTGGCACCCAAGTGACTGTGGCCTCCTTGAAGGGAGCACCAAAGCCCCGAGTGGGAGGGCTGGAGAGGTGGGTGGGGATGGTGGGCTGGCACAGTCTGAAGCAGCATATTTAATGGTATAACTTACCTGGGAGAGGAAAATGCTGGCTGTTTTCATTGTGCAAAACTAGAGAACATGGTTTGACAAGTTTTCTGGTCTGCCTTTTGGCTCAAGAGGTCTTGTAAAATGAGTTGGTGACACTTCCACAAGGGTCAAAATCAAGCCCATCTAAGGAGGGGAACATGGACAAAGGGTCCCATGGGTTCCAGATGTTTCCACTGGGCCATCTTGTGGTCACCCCTGGGCGTCTGGTGGACTGAGTCCATGCAGCTGCCCGTTGTCTCTCAGCTCACAAGAGCGCCTTCAGGAGTGCCGTCGTCCCAGACTGTGGCTGCTTGTTGATTAACTGTGATGGCTCCGAGTCAGGAGATCAGTTGCTGGGGTCAGAGGCTCAGACAGCTGAAGCCCTTGGCCCATCATGAGTCAGCATCCCCAAGTGAGAGGTGATGGCACCTATCCTGATGGGCATGGTGAGGCCAGGTGGGGTCATGCTTATAGTGTGCATGCTTGGTGACCATGACTTAGGTCTGTGACTGACCCTGTGCACATCCCTGGACAGAGACCCAGGCAGGACATCAGATCTGAGCCAGAGTCACTGGGAGCTGGATCTGGGCCCTCCCACCTCTATACTTATAACTGGGCCAGTCCAAGTATGCCCCCCTTGGCTCTCCTTGAGTCCCTGTGGAGGTGGCTGTGTGGCCTCCATGCCCCAACCCAGAGTGTCCATTTTCTGAATGCTTCCTGTAGCTGGAGACTGAGCCTCTCCTAGATCCACTGGGATGTTTGTGTGCCCCCCTCATGGGGGTGAGCAGCTCCCTGGTGGCTGTACCTGTGCAGAGTCCTGTGAGCTCACAAGTCACACAGGAACTGAGTCTTGGGCTGATCTTCCTGCTGTGATTTCATTTCATTTTCACAGCGACCCTATGAAATGCATGAGAACCTGGAGGGAAGTGGATTGAAGTCATAGAGCAGTTGGAGGCAGGCCTGGGCTTCCACCCACTCTTAACCCTGTTTGCAGAAAGGACTAACCTGACTTGCCTGATAATAGTGTTTACCTATAGCCAAGGGCCAGGGCAGATAGTCTGCTAAGTGTGATTTATGGAGAGAACTCAGGAGAGGCTGGAGTCTGAGGTCAGCTGCGTTGACATCAAGCCAATAAAAACTCTGGATGCCAAGGATCAGATGAGCTTCTTTGGATGGCAATACCCTGTGCACATTGTTACACATCAGTGCCAGGAAGGAAAAGCTGACTGACTTACCAGGGAGAAGACAGCAGAACCTCTGCATTTGGTACTTTTCCTGGGTTCTGCCCCATGAGATCCCTTGGCCAACTGACTTTAATATCTGTTACCCGTAATACATTGTAATCATGTGTGTATCAGCTTTCAAGGTGAGTTCTAAGTCAGTGCAGCAAAGTACTTGAGGGTGATGTTCGTGACCTCTGAACTTGTGACTGGTGCTAGAAGTGAGGGCAAGTCCTGGGGACCCCTGAACTCCACAACCCATCACCTTCATTTCTCAGCTTGGGAACTTTTACACATGAAACCAAGTGTTTCCCAAACTCACCCAGGTAGGCTGTAGTACAGACCCCCACTGGGCCCAGGGCCTGGGCCAACTCCAAGTGTGGAAAAGATCATCCTGGACCTCTGCCAGCAGGCCCTCGGCATGGAGCGGCCTGCCTTTGGTGGCCTAGCTTCCCCTGCCTGTCCTCGAGTGCTCCTGCCTCTCTCAGGGCTGCCTGAGGCCGCCTGGCACCTGCCTGAGTCCTGGTGTAGTCACCTTCCTCCAGAGGTGGGCCGTGCACTGCGTCCCCACACCTGGTAAGTCAGATTGAATAGTGACAGCAGCAGCCAGCACACAAGCACCTGTCCTCACACCTTCACAGCTCTGGGAGTTATAGAATACCCATTCCTCATTGTTTGTTTAGAATTGACACAGGGGCCTCTTCCAGACGTTCCTGGTTGTATTTTCCCTATTTGTAGGAGATCCTTATGCCAAAGTTACTGCTTTTCCTTAACCCACAGGTTATGTCCCACTCATTGCTTTTTTATTGGAATGTCAGGTTATACACAGTTACACAGCAATGAGTTTCAGGTGCACTAAAGTGTTTCTCCAATAATAGAAAATTTGAAAAGAACTGTCAAATTCTTGCTAGTTGTAAAGAAAAATACTATAAAGAGATTTAAATACATAAAATGTGAAGACTACAAAATAAGTGTTGAATGCTGCTGACAAGTCAGAGCTGGAAAGTAATGGCTGAGAAGGCAGTTATCAGGGTGAGGGGGACCCCATAAGTCACTCTGGCCTTTCATATGACCACCATATGGTCCAGCAGGTGGTGTGCTACCTCCTGCTCCTGGGGCAGAAATGCACAGCCAGGGAGCCTCCCCAGGGAGAAGGCACTGTGCTCACCTCCCAGCTCCAGGGACACCAAGCCTGGTGCTCACCAAGGGGTCCATCGAGGCTGATCAGGAAAAGGCAGAATGGTATCCTGATGCTGAGCAGCACAACCTAACTGAAGTTATTCTCTTCCCGCCGGTGACACGACTAGTTCCTATTCTAACTCTCCCACAGGATCAGGACTTGTGCCAAGTAGTGGGGGGCTGTGGGTGACAACCACCGAGTCAGAGGTTGGCTGTGGGCTCCACGAGCGAGGGCTGGAGCTGCCCTTTGTGGTACTGACGGTAACTCCTGTGATCAGCTCCTCAGCAGGGTCTGCACAGGGGGAAACAAGCTTTTATCTGCATCACAGCGTATTGCTGTGGACTTAAGGACCAACATCCTAGTGCTTAATTTTTCCTCAGAAATGGGTAACATTTTAGAGAAAAAACTTTAAAAAATTATCAATAAGCCCGATTCATTAGAGTACATGACAGTGGACAATAGACTCTCTTGGAACCAGGAATTAAAAAAAAAGTCCCTCAAACTTAGGAATATAAATATTTGATAGGATAAAGAGCTATCTGAATTTGAGAATTTTGTTTTAAAAATAGGCACCGCCCTAGCTGGTTTGGCTCAGTGGTTAGTGTTGACCTGTGGACTGAAGGCTCTTGGCTTCAATACCGATTAAGGGCACGTACTTTAGTTGCAGACTCAATACTCGGCCCCCGTTGGGGTACGTGCGGGAGGCAACCCATCCATGTTTCTCCCACATCGATGTCTCTCTCTCTTCCTTCTATTCTCTCTGAAAAGAAACAGAAAAAATGTCCTTGGGGGAGGATTAAAATTTTTTAAACTTAATTAAAAAAATAAAAATAGCCCGGCTGGGCGTGGCTCAGTGGCTGAGCATTGACCTAGGATCCAGGCGATCGGGGTTCAATTCCTGGTCAGGGCACATGCCTGGGTTGCGGGCTCGATCCCCAATCAGGGGCGTGCAGGAGGCAGCCGATCAATGACTCTCATCACTGATGTTTCTCTCTTTCTCTCTCCCCCCCTCTTCTTTCGTCTCTCTGAAATCAATAAAGATATGTTTTAAAAAATAATAAATAAATAAAAATAGGCACCAAAGAAGTCTTTTTAGTAACATCTTTTGGAAACACCAGTGTGTAGCAGCACTCACTGCGTAGCAACTAGATGTCTGGACCTGAGTGGAGCTCCCCACCTCTGCCCAAACACCTGAGATATCCCACGATTCCTGGGGCACAGGGCCTGTTGGTCACAAGGGTGAGTTTTGAGGAAAAGACCCATTTTTGAGACGAAATTTTTACTAAAAAGTTAGGACATCCCTTCTGATGTTGAATAAAGTTAAAGCCCCAGATAAAAGGTTTTCTAAATTTATGTAATTTCTCATTAAGGTCCTCCTCCCCCCCCCCCATACAAAACAGGAGGTTTCACACTCTTCGGATTTCCAGCCATAATACATGATGCTACTTGGTGACACTTTTTAATATCTTTTCATCCACATAGCACATTAGTGGCTTAACAAGATACTGAAAATAGTCCAACATTCTAATTCCCAGTGCAGTAATTAATCAGTGTATTCAGGGAAGGCATGAAATGTCCTAAGAAGAAACCTTTGTGTGGGATGTAAGCAAATTTTATTGTGACAGCAATCCTTATGCCTTAATTTCCTTAAGTTTCTCATTTCAAACAAACTGTATGATGTTAAAGAACTATGGCTGTCTTTACCAAAATTCACTATAGCTGTGATTCCTCTTCAATGTGACATCAAGATGTCCAACAAAATACAACAGGCACCCTCTGAAATTCTTCCCCAGGGGTAACACACTCAGTGCTTCTCCCTGCAGTTATTCTGTGACCCTCAACTGCTACAGGGCTTCCTGTGGAGCTCAAAGAAGCTTCTCCTGAGTTGGACTCTATGTGCCCAAGTGTGAGGGTCTCTTGTGGCCGCCGAGGTCACAGCTTCCGGTGCACCTTCTGGTGCTGGATCAGGTGCCCATGCTGGTTGAAGGCGCGCCCGCACTCGCCACACTCATAGGGCCGCTCGCCTGTGTGGATCCTCTGGTGCTGGATGAGCACAGAGTACTGGCTGAAGGCCTTTCCACAGCGGCTGCACTCGTAGGGCCTCTCACCCGTGTGTGTCCTCAGGTGCACGATCAGGGTGGCTTTCAGGCTGAACGCCTTGTCACACTGTGTGCAGCGGAAGGGCCTCTCACCTGTGTGTATCCTCTCATGCTGGACCAGAGACCTGCGGGCGCTGAAGGCGTGGCCACACTCACTGCACACATAGGGCTTCTCACCGGTGTGCACCCGCTGGTGCTGGATCAGATGGGAGTGCTGCACAAAGGCCTTGCCGCAGGCGTAGCAGCCATAGGGCTTCTCCTCGGTGTGGATGCGCTCATGGTTCATCAGCGTGGAGCGGTGGCTGAAGGCCTTGCCGCACTCCCCACATTCATAGGGCTTCTCACCAGTGTGCACGTTGTGGTGCTGGATTAGGACCGAGCGGTCACTGAAGGCACGCCCGCACTCGCTGCAGGAGTAGGGTTTCTCCCCGGTGTGTACCCGCTGGTGCTGCAGCAGCGTCCTCTTCACACTGAAGGCCCGGCCACACTCTGCACACTCGTGTGGCTTCTCCCCCGTGTGCACCCGCTGGTGGCTGCGCAGTACTGTGCTGTGGTTGAAGGCTTTTCCACACAGTGGGCACACGTAGGGCCGCTCCCCTGTGTGGATGCGCTGGTGCTGGATGAGGTGCGAGAGCTGAGTGAAGGCCTTGCGGCACTCGAGACACGCGTGGGGCTTCTCTCCTGTGTGGATCTTGTGATGCTGAGCAAGGTCTGAGCTGACGCGGAACGCCTTTCCACACTCATTACATTCATAGGGCTTCTCACCCGTGTGGATTCTCCTGTGTTTGCTGAGGACTGAACTCTGGCTGAAGGCCTTCCCACATACCCCACACACATAGGGCTTCTCCCCTGTGTGGGTCCTCTGATGCTGGAGAAGGTGGGAGCTCCGGCTGAAGCATTTCCCACACTCAATACACTTGTAGGGTCTCTCCCCTCCAGGAGCAGCCGGCTGCTGAGTGAGCGTCTTGCTTGGGCTGGAGACATGAACTTCAGGGGGGCTCATGGGGCTTGGACTCAGACAGAAGCTCTGTTCAGATTTGTAACTTGCTTGATCAATCCACCCAGGGGCTGTTTTCTCCAGAATCACAGATATTTCCTCTGAAATGAATGGTTTCAGACTATTTTGGTATTTTTCCTTGTTCTCACATTCTGAAACAACCACCAAAGGGAAAATGTTAACTCAAATGTTAACCCACTCAAACTGCAGCTCAGGTATACCCCTGAAGGAGGCACTGCTGTGGCCATGGCAGCAGATGGCAGCCTAGTTCGGCCTGAGCCCTGCCCTCCCTGGAGTCCTCTGTGCACTGGGCTCCCAGAGGCCATTTGGAGCAGAAATAAATGCAGGGCCACCCACCTATCAGGCACACAGCAACACAGCCTAATCCTGCAGACACAGTACCAGAGACTTGTACACGGGAGGCTGTGAGCTCTCCGTGTAGTGTGTGCTGGGGGGTGAGGTGGCAGAGACAAGTCTAGGTCAGAGACAGGGCCTCTGGGGCAGCAGTGAGGACAATAGACAAGTTTTCTCTCAATAAAACTGGGGATGAATGTTGCTGATGAATAGAAGTAAAACCGAGTTGGTCCCTAGCTACATGGGCAAACTCTCTTGTGAATATGAATCAATCTTTTTCCAAGTAGACAATTATATCAACTGCAAACAATACTTTTCTTCTTTTTCTCAATTCTTTTAGCTTCAATCTTGTTTTGTTTTTTGTGTATTATGCCTTAGTGTGTGGGACCCCAGGACAAGGTTACACAGACATGAGGACGGCAGGCTCCCTTGCTCGTCGCCTCAAACAGTGTGCTTCAGCCTCACCACAGGGTCAGGTCAACCTCCCTTCCACACCAGGTTGCTTCGCTCTTTTCTAAATGCACCAAGTAACCTTCAAATTCTGCACGTCGCATAAAGACAGGGACCTGGCAGGACAGAATCACCACAAGTGTGCACTCACCTCCAGGTGGCCTCTCCTGGCTCAGTCTCACCAACTCTCAGGCTCCTTTGCTGGGAGAGGCCCCAGGTGGAAGCCATCCTGCTGACTCCCAGCCACTGGGACGTGCTCAGTCCTCAGTGCAGGCAGGCCAGCTCCTCTCACTCACCTGAACTGCCACTGCCCAGGCCCCTGCTCTCCTTGGCCCCATGCCCATCCAGGACCCAGGGCTCTTCTCCTCGTTCCAGCTGGGAGATCACGTTGGGCTTTGTTCCTGGAAGTCCTGCTCATGGGGAGGGAAGGTCTTTTGTCTACAGTGTCCCCACCCCACAGGACTGACCCTCCCTCTAGAGCTGAGCACCCTGAGGAGACTCCAAGGCCCCCACTGTATGGCCCCACCCCTGGGAAGCCCAAAGACACAGACTGGCCTCCTGAGGTGGCCTTACCCAGTGAAACCACATTCCCGTAGGTCTCCATCATCACGTGTCGGTAGAGGCCCCTCTGAGCAGGGCCCAGCTGGTCCCACTCCTCCTGGGAGAGGAACACGGCCACATCCTCAAAGGTCACCTTGACCTGGAATGACAGGGGCTGTTGTAGGTCAGGCTAAGTCTCCACGTCTGAGACACAGTGGGTGCAAGCAACATGAGGTGAGGTATACCTTGAAATGGGGGAAAGCCCTATGACACATGGGGGCACCCTGGGAGCTGATGGGGTGACAGAAAGGGGCCTCGGAGTTCAGGGGATGTGCTGACGCTCAGGCAGCCACCAGGAGCCCTGGGCATGGGAGAAAATGCAGTTATACAGGCCTCGGGGGCAGCTCACCTGGGGTCCTGCTGATGGCAGGAGACTGGCCGCTGCCATCATCTGGTCCCCTAGAGTCTCTGAGGAAGATGGAACTTGGAGAAGCCTGTAGGGCTGAGGAAGAGGAGGGAGCACATGAGGACCCTGCCCTTGCCCTGCAGACCCTGACTTCTGGGGGAGCCCTGCCCTCTGTGAGCTCTACCATTCAGGAGTCACAGAAACACGCCGTTCCTGGGCATGGACCTAAGAGGGTCAAGACCCTGGGATGCCTAGGGACGCTTGTGCACCTGAGGGCTCTGGGCCATCTGCCCTGCTCAGCTGGCCTGGCCCACAGTCTGCCCACAGGGCCCACACAAGACCATTTACACAGGTGCCAAGTTGTCTTCTGGTCTGGTGTGGGTACCAGGCCAGGCTGCCCCCAGAGACAACCCCTGAAGAGGAGGCTGGAAAGGGATGGCTCTGTTCAAGGCCCACACTCCTATGGGCCACACTCTTGGCTTCACCACGACCCTCTGTGGCTATACTGACACCTCAGCTATGGCTGGCTGTGCCCCAGCCCAGCAGCCCTGGTTCCTCGTGGAGGGTTGGGTTCAGGTAGAGCAAGTCTGGAGTGACTCGGATTTGCTCTAAGTGTCTAACAGGCAGGCCTGGGGGCAGATGGCTTCTGGACAAGTTAAGCTGAGGTGTCTGTCATACCAAAGTGCTAGAAAAAAAGGGAAGACCAGGAGCTTTCCTGACATGGGAGTGGGGTTCCCATCTTCTGGAGTGCTGAGGGAGGTCTGCAATGGTACAGAGGCCCAGAAGGTCAATCCCTCCAGGAAAGGTGGAGAATATCACCCTTCTGGAGAGTGACTGGCCACCTGGAGGGGGTGCCATGGCCCTGCCTTCTCTTTAAAACATCGGATGTGAACACGTCTTTCCAGGAACCTTTCCAGAAGATGCACACCGCGGCTGCCCGTGTTCTCCAAAATGCCCATTACACCCAAATTTGTGTAAGTGCAATGCAGCTCTAATTAGAAGTCTAATGGGAGTCTTTTGAAGGACAAATAAAAAAGGGACTGCAGGAAGCGAAAGAGCTTAGAATTTAACTTTTACTGTGGTACCTCAGTTTCAAATGTGATCCGTTCCGGAATACCACGTTCTGAAATGTTCGAAAACCGAGGGGTCCACAGCTGACAGCTGGGCCTCAGGATCGTGCCCTCAGCGGAGGCCTTGTGCATGTGCGACTTCCGAGGCGTGTTCCAAAACCGGAGCATTTCCTTCCGGGTTTACGGCGTTGGTAAACCAAAATGTTTGTCAACGGAGACATTTAAAAACTAAGGTACCGCTGTATTATTATTTTGTTTTGTAAGCTAAGCTTTAGGAACTTAACACAACATCCTTGTTGGAATTCATGATGGTCCTCTTTTTTTTTTCTTTCCAGAGTTTAAAGTGAAAGTGAGTTTATCAGTGAAGCACTGAGACAGAGAGTGGCAACTCCACAGACAGAGCAGCTTTCTGATGATCTTGATGAGAGCATGCCTGTCCTTCCAAAGACACCACCCACAGTGAAAAGCTGTGACAGACACCCTCAGAGTCCCTGGTCTGGGCGGCTCTCAGATCTCCCTCTGTCCACCCTCATCCCCCTCACCCCCAAGTTTTCCTGCTGGAATGCCCTATCCCCGAATGTCCATGGAGACTACCCTCCAGGATGGAAGCACCTTCAGAAGAGGGAGCTCCGAGCCCAGTGTGAGCACCAAGTACAACCTGCAACCTTCTAGAGTAAGTGACCACAAATACGCACATCCAAACTGCTAGCTTCCTTACACTGCAACCCCTAATCAGAAAACATGGGAAAAAGATTCTAGTCACAAATAGCAAAGAAACATGCTCAACATAAACTTAGAAATGTGATGTCAATCGTGCCCACTGTATCCACAAGGCCCAGGTGAGAGCCAGATGGGCCTGGATGAGAAAGGGCTCAGAGCCGCAGTGTGGGGCCCCGTCTGGGATTCAAACCCCCGCAGGGAAGATGATTCAGTAAGTGGTTCCAGTACAAAGGGTTTACTGCTTTGGGAAAAATAAAACCATCTTTACACAAAGCTCAACAAATCTCTCAGAAAGTAGAGTCAAGGCAAAAAACAAAAATATAGGGCAAAGAAATTGATTATCTCGTACCATATACGGCAGTCTAATTAATTGATTCGGCTAATTAATGGATAGGAGTTAAAATTTTAGAATTATATCATAAAATAACTTGAGTAAAAATGCAGGTAAATTTTCATTAATTTCAGTAGAAAGGGCCTTTTTAAGCAAAATACCCCAAACAGAAAGCCTGGGGGGAGGGGGGATCTGCTGCATTAAATGAAAATTTTATGCACATTAAAGCCGCCACAAAATCCACAAATGGGCCTAAAGACATGTAAGAATTTAATACACAATAGCAGCGGTTTTCTGAATCAATGAAAAGATGTATTATTCAATAAGCATACTTAGAAACAGCATAATTTAGAGGAGACAATTAAGCTGGATTCCCAGGTCGCTCCACACCAAAACAAATTCCAGATGGTTCCAACATTTTACAAGTATCAGAGGAATACAAGAGTTTACTGTAAATATAATTTTGGAGTGGAGAAAGCTGTTAAAACAACACAAAGCCGAAAAGCTTTAAAGGTAAATATTTGACCATTAAAACCTTGAAGTAATCCACCTTAAAAAGCCCAAACCAGAACAAAATGACCATTTGAGAAGAATGTTTTCAGCGTACATAGAGAATATGAACAGGCAGATCGCAAAGGAAACACTGAGGCTAAAGCACCCAAGTGGCGACCGCACCGACCATCGGAACGGAAAGGAAACCAGCGGTCTGGCGAGAACGGGGACGTCGGGCGAGGCCCGGCCTCGGCCTGGTCCGCCTCCCAGTCGCCCTGCAGGGGGGCGGGTGTCACGGCCGATCGAAGCCGCCGAGAAGACAGTTTGCAGCAGAGAAAACCCACAAGCGCCGCGCGCCCCGAACCTCATTTTAGGTTAAGGAAAAAGAGCGCACGTAGGTCCCGAAGGGACACAAAGCAAACCAGCCGGCGCCGCCTCCGCGCGCGCGGCAGCCGGCGGCGGAGGCACTTCCACTTTTTATATTTTTTCTGACATGCTTGTATTTTTAGGAAATCACTGCATTGTTGTCTACCAAAAAGCAAGTGATAAACAAGGAAAATATTTGCAAACTATGTTAGAAAAGGTTGGTCTCATTCATTGAAAAAAGGCTCTTACGAAGCACCCGGGAGGAGACGGCGTCTGCAGAAGAGCGCGGGGGGGAGGGGGGGGAGGTCCGAGACCAGCCTGCCAACCGGCCCGAGCCGGTTCCCAGCGAGCCGGGCCCCCGAGGCCGACCGTCCCCGGGCGCCCGCGCCCGCCCGCCCCGCCGAGAGCCCGCCGACCCCTCGCACCCCGCCGGGGCTCGCCGCCCGCGGGGAGGGGGCCGGCGGAGGCCTCAGGAGCGCGGGGGGCGCGGCGCAGGTTGGGGTGGGGCCGGAGGGGGCCGGGGAAGGGCAGGGGCTGCCGCGCGTCCTCGCGGGAAGGAGCTGGCGCGAAGGGAGGGCCGTGTGCTCGCGGGAGGCACCGCTCCCGCGCCCGTGAGGGGAGAGGGTCCCGGCCCGCCCGCGCCCGCTCGCCCTCACTCACCGACCGCCCGCAGCCTCACACGCGACCGGGGGCCCCCCACAGCGCACCCGGACAAAGGGGACGCCCCGCCCGTCTGCGCGCTCGCCAATCCCCGGGCCCTCCTCCTCGGGCCCCGCCCACCCCGGGCCGGCCGCCGGCCCCGCCCCCGCCCGGCGCCCCTCTCCTCGGGGGCTGCGGAGCGCGCTCCCGGGGCCGCGGAGGCCGCCTCGCGCCCGGCCTCGTTCTGGCCGCACTTCCGGCGGCCTCCTGGAAGCTTCCGGGCCCCCGCCCCCGCCCTGCGCCGTCTCTGGCCGCGGCGGCGCGCCTCTGGCGCCCGGTGTCCGGCTCCGCGCGGGCTCCCTGCTCCGCTGCTCCCTCCGCGGCGTAGCTGCTGCCCGGCGCCCGGCGAGGGCTGGAGGAGATCGTCGTGCGTGACGGCGGCCGCCTCCCGGCCACCCTCGCCCGAGTTGCCCGAGCGGGGCGGTGTTCGCGCCGCGCGCCCGGGAGGCCGTGGGCGGCCCCGCGGCGCCGACCGCCCTCGGGAGAGGCGCCCCAGGGGCGGCCGGGCTGCCTGGAGGGAGCCGGGGCCGTGGCGCTCGGCAGTCAGGAGGAGCTCGGCGGGACGGGCGGGCGCCGGAGGGGCTCGGTGTGGCCGGGGCGGAGGCCGCGGGTCAGCGGGAGGGCGCGCGGCGCAGGGGCGGCCGCCGGGCGCCGAGCGGGGCTGCGGGGGCGGCTTTCTCCAGGGAGCTCGAGTCCCAGGGCTGTGAAGCTGGGGCCGAGGTCGTCCGGAGGTTTTTGCCAGTGGGCCGTGTTCAAGTAAACAGGGAGGCCATTAGTCTGGGCGACTCCCCTCCCTTGGTACCTACTTAAGCAAGCTCCCGCCGGGCTTCCCAAAGGAGGCGGCTGCTAAGCCGTAGCCAGCCAAAGAGTTTCCACGCTTTGCTCGTGCATCTGCTCCGTGAAACCTCCCGCCCCCTCCACAGAGCGCTCGGCTGGGCCCGGCCTGGGTCCAGGCCATGTTTGCTCAGGTGAGCTCTTCGAAATTTTAATCGACCTCAGTTTACCGTGATCTGCGGGGAGTGAGCTCTGTCCCAGCAACCTTGGGCTCACAGAACTGATGCCTCTAGGACCCCGCACATGCTGCTTTCCTTGTCGCCACAACTTTTTATTTTGCAAAATGTTCATATATTCATAAAGGTTATGTCAACGTAAAAAACGTTCAATCCTGTGGAGAATTTTTGTGGCCGGGCGGGCGTGGCTCAGCGGTCGAGCGTGGGCCTAGGATCCCGGAGATGGCGGTTTGATTCCCGGTCGGGCACCTGCCGGTTGCGGGCTCCATCCCCGTCGGGGCGTTCGGGAGGCAGCCGATCAGTGACTCTCTCATCACTGATGCTTCTATCTCTCTCCTCCCTTCTCTCTCAGATCAATAAAGATTTTTTTTTTTTAAAGAATTTTTGTGTTTTACTTGATCCAAACTGTTGAGACTTGCCGGGAAGCAGGACCTCAACAGATTGAGATAATGCTCTGGAGAATGGCAGTTTTGAAACTTTATTTTATACATTACAGTCAAAAGAAGTATGTAGGTTACATGAAATCCATTGGTGATAGATCGGGGAAGTAGGAGAAAGCGAAGAGGGGAACCTCTGGGATTGGATAGGAAGTAAAATGATGGACACACACGGCTTTTACTTAGGTGGGTGCAGGACAGTTAACAGTCAGCAATTAACAATAACAATGAGGGGATTTGTGGTCTCCACAGAGCAGCGTCTGTACCCTGAGGGCTCTGGAAAAAGGAGAATTATTCTGACATTCCAATGATATGTCATCATAGATGCAAAAAGACAAGCTCAGGGTAAAGATTGACCTTTGTCAGGGAAGATACTGACTGGTCTAGGACATGACTACCCACCATAAACTGCTTTTAATTTAAAAAGTTTTGGTTGCAGGCTAGATCCCCAGCAGGGGGCGTGCAGGAGGCAGCAGATCAATGACTTTCATCATTGATGTTTCTATCTATCCCTCTCCCTCTCTCTGAAATCAATAAAATATATTTTAAAAAAGAAAGTTTTCATTTCAGACCATCATTTGTGGTTACTTTAGGTCTGAGTTTGTAATACACAACACGGGCCTCCCTGAGCTTGTCAGGTTTCGGCCGCAGTTGAAAGAACAATACTATAAACACCATGGACCCTTCCCTTAGATCCAACAACTAACACTTCACTAGTTTTTCTAGCAACTCAGCACACATCTTTGTGTGCCCAGCTCTGCCACCTCTTCTCTGTCTGCTTCAACAGCCCATGTTTACTGAGTGTTGTGTGCTAGGCTGTTTTCAGTATGAGGTACATGTGAGCAGGACAGGAAGCATTCTCAACAAATCCCTCTACTCCTGGACTCACAGGTGAATGCAAAAGCAGGCAGCACACAGAATGTTTGAATTCCAGTGTGTGTCCAGAGGTGCTGAGTGCTATGAAAGGTCTGAGAGGCACCAATGCCGCTCACACATGTACCTTGGCGCCCTGGGTGGCATGAAACAGCAACAGGCCACACCTTCCTCTGGATCCTTCAGCTTCACTGATTCCTGGATGTGTTTAGCTCAATGACAGAAGGCTCTCATTTCTGCAGGACACCCACACCATCAAGGAAAACAGGGTTTTCAGTCTATCTTGGACTCCAGCTCATGACCACAGGCCCCAGCTTGTCCCCACCCCAACCTTACATCCATCTTCCCAACGCCTGTCCTGCCCAGTATCAGGAACTGCTCAACTATGTCCCATGATTCTGTGAGATGCAATCCCTGTAACATCACATGTTACATATATAATTTCTTGTTTCCTAGTGGTTCTGCTTCTCTGACCCATAAAATAGTTTACTTACAACGTATGCACACATATGCGCACAGTTGTGCTCCTATTTGTCAAAGTGAATGGAGGATTAAACAGTCACCCTTTTGATTATAACTACTTTTTTATTTCCATATTATTAACTTTTTTGAGTACATAATTCAAGGCCTTTCACCAGCTCTACTCAATCCAATGAACTGCCCTTATGATTATTAGTTACTTTAAAAACGCCCAGATTGTCCCAATCAGAGGGAGCCTTAGAGCTGGGTGGACATTCTTGAACCAGCTGTGGTTTTTGACCACAGGGATCCCTGACGAATCAGGGCAAAGTCTGGGCTTCTAGGGGTGCACCCGAAATTTTTGGTCCTTTTGGTATATTGTTAGAGTGCCAGGCTGGAAATTATCCTTTTGAGATTGGGTTTATATTGACTTTTAACCAAGCCCCAGTTTGTCATTTGTCTTTTTACTTTGTTATTTTTGGTCATTCAAAAATTTATTTCTATGTAGTCACATTTATCAGTGTTTTCCCTTGTTTCTTGATTTTAAGTCATACTAAAATTTCCCTAACTCCCAGGTCCTAGAAAGTATCATACATGTTTCATCTAGTTCTTGTTTGGTTTTGCTGCTTTGCATTTACAGCCCTGTTCTGTTGGAAATTCACTCTGCCATGTGACATGAAGACTCAGTCTCACACAGTGACTGCTGGTTACCCCACGGCACACAGGATGCTCACCCTCCCCACTGAGTTCAAACGTCCCTTTTTCTTTTTAAATATATCTTTATTGATTCAGAGAGAGGGAGGGACAGGAAGAGAGCAACATCAATGGAGAGTCACTGATCGGCTGCCTCCTGCACGCCCCCCACTGGGGATGAGCCTGCAACCTGGGCATGTGCCCTGACTGGGAATCGAACCCCGATCTCCTGGACCCTAGGTCGATGCTCAGACACTGAGCCATGCCAGCCAGGTTCTTTTTCCTTTTTAAAAAAACTTAAAAATATATATATTTCTTGTTTTAGAGAGAAGAAGGAGGGTGAGAGAGAAACATGGATTTGTCGTTCCACTTATGTATGCATTCATTGGTTGCTTTTAGTATGTGCCGTGACTGGAGATCGAACCAGCAACCAATACTGTAACCAACTGAGCTACCTGGCCAGGGCAAGACACCACTTTTTCTTGTATCAATTTCCAGGTGAGAGTGGTCAGTTGATATTCTGACATCTGGAAAGGCTCAGAGCCAAGCCTATGAGCACAGAAGACCCTGCATGCAGAATAAGCCCAGTGGGTGTCTGGGAGCCAAGCCTCCCCCCCCCCCCCCCAAACCGATGCTGAGGGGCCAGTGATGGTCTGGCTCTTACCTGCCTTAGGTGAGAGGCCCAGCTGAGAGTCTGCTGCTGTCATAGCTGCCTGGTGTGCCCTACACTGTCCTCGCCCATCAGGACTCTAGGGGTTCCCCCTGCAGACCCTGGAGTTCCCTCCAGATCCACAAAGACTTTAAGATTGCTGTGGATCCTGGCCCTGCTCTGCACACCCTGAACTCCAGAGTTTCCATGCTTTGCCTTTTGTGGAGGGAGACTGTAGATTTTGGTTGGAGACTGTTTCCCCACATCAATCTGACCCCACAAGTTGCCCTGTTTGTGGGGCATGAGCTGTGGGCGTCTATGAGGGGGATCTCCCAGGACTCGACCAAGAACATGAAGAATCTGACAGTAGGGACCAGGCCAGCTGCTAGCTGTTAGGGCTGTTTTTTAGTTTTCTCAAAGGAATTAGGGTTGTTGGTTGGAGGTAGGAATCATGTCTAGAAGTGGAAACAAGGAGCAAGGGGAACACCCTACATTCCCAGTGGTACAGGGGGAAGGGGAGGCTTCAGGGGGACTGTGATCAGGAGGCAGCCAGGTGTTAGTCAGAACAAGAAGCTGAAGGGAACTTTCAGAGAAGTCACAACACAAAGGAATTTGCCTATGTCTACAACCAAAGAGCAGAGTAGAAGGTGTGGGGTCCAAGGAGGACTTCTACTTTTTTTGAAGGAATGAGGTTTATTACTTACTCTGGGGAAAGCAGGGAAGGCCCTCACACAGGTCCAAAATGGCTTGAGAGGGCAAGGAAAAGGTATAGGCTGGGGTCTTTATTGTGGTCAGCTGGTAGGGCCAGCAGGAAGGTTCCCAAGCATAGGTGAGGGCTTGTATGGTTTGGATCTCCTGTTGGCATCAAGGAGGGAGCACCCTCTTATCAACTTGTGCAGCTGTGGGCACAGAGAGGGAGGGTGAAGTTCCAAGGCTGTCAGCAAACATAAGAAAGTGGAGCCAGACTGCTCAGTTCACCCTGATGTTTGTTGACTGAAACACACCAGGTGTCACTTAATTGTATTAGAGCTTGGTTAAATAAGCTGTCGGCACTGTCCAGACTGCAGCTGGTGAGGGAGGTGCCTTCCAGCATCCTGTGTTCTGAGAAATGACAGGGGGCACCTGTCAGTGAAGTCTGGAGTTTTGGGCGGGGGAATGAGGGTGTCCTGGTGAGGTCTTGCAATTGTGGCCTGAGTACAGGTAGAAACATCTGTGACCTTGATTGATATTTTCAGGCATCTGTGACACAAGCGATTCTGAGTCCTTTACCCCAAGGGGGGAAACTCAGGTGATGACACAAGTTTGTAAAAATATGCAGGTGGGCCACTTGTTTGCTAGGCCATGGCGCGCTAAAATGACTGCCTGAAGTTTGGCCAGTTGTGCTGACCCTTGGGCCAGCACAACTGGCACTTTCTCCTGGTGTCCTGGTTAGGGCAGGAGAGCAGCATTTTCAACCCTTCTCAAGAATACCATCCTTGCCCGGCCGGGCGTGGCTCAGCGGTTGAGCATCCACCTAGGATCCAGGAGATCAAGGTTCGATTCCCGGTCAGGGCACATGCCCGGGTTGCGCACTGCAGCTGATCAATGACTCTCTCATCATTGATGTTTCTCTCTCTCTCTCTCCCTCTCCTTTCTTCTCTCTGAAATAAATAAAGATATATTTAAAAAAAAGAAAAAGAATACCATCCTGAAACAGGAGCAGTACCCAGGTAGGTGGGTTAGGGGTCCCTTGTACAACCACAGGATGGGCATTCTAAGAGATCTAGAGCCCTGGCTACTTTGGCTCAGTGATTAGTGTGTCAGCCCATAGACTGAAGGGTTCCAGGTTCAATTCCTGCCAAGGACACGTACCTCGGTTGCAGGCTCCATCCCTGCCCTAGTAGGGCAGTGTGCGGGAGGCAGCCAATTGGTGTGTCTCTCATAATGATGTTTCTCTCTTCCTCCCTCCTTTCCTCTCTCCCTCCCTCCCTGCTACTGTCTCTGAAATTCAATGGAAAAAATATATATTCTCCAGTGAGGATTGAAAAAAAAAAAGAGATCTAGAGACCAGTGTTCAGACCCAGTCCCAGCCAGGCAAGGGGATGGCCATTCTCCCTGTCTCCTCTTCACACTTTGCCCCTTCTCCTCTCCCTAGTATCTCTTTCTGTGTGTTCCTGCCATATAAAGTAGTAATGTAAACAGTTAAGGGTCTTTTGATAAAAATAGTTAATCCACCAAAATTATAAAAGAGCAAAAGGGCCTCCCTATTGCCTTGGAGTGGCCCCTGCAGTGCAGGCGGGATCTGGCCACCCGGCCTTGTGTCAGTGACAGGGACTTACCAGGCTTTCTGTCACATGGACTCAGGGAGTTGTTCCTGAGAAACACATTTCCAAGGATATCATGAAAGTCAAAAGGAACAGGCTGTGCTTGACAGAACTACGCTCTTCTAGACCATACTTCTCTGGAAAGAAAATGTCCTGAACTTAAAGTCACTCAGGCTGCATGCAGATGGTGTGGCTCTGAATAGTGTCAGTTCTCCTGGCGCTAGGCAGGGTCCCAGACCAGAGGAGTCTGATAGGCATTCCATTCTGTGGACCACACATTTGACCTTCCGCAGCTGCTGTGCCCAGCATGTGTGTCACTCCCCCCCCACCCTTGCCCCGCTTGTGCCTTGGCCCCAGGGGTCTCCCAACAGTGTAGAGGCTAGGGCAAGGGCCAAAGGGAGTTGACAGGGGAGTGCCATAGAGAGGAGCACACACTTGCCCCACAGTCTTTCCTCCACACAGCAGATATCTTGTTAAAATGTAAGTTAGATCAAACCCTTGTGGCCACAACACCCTTCCCGGTGTGGCTCCCCATTACTCACCTCACCTGCTCCCCCTTTGCTCACTCCACTCCAGCCACACTGACCTACATCTCTGATGACCACTGCAAGGTCTGGGCGACTCGTGCTCAGGGCCCTTGCACTGGCTATTCTTGCTGTCCCCCACTTGCTTCAAGACCTTGCTCAAAGGACATCTCAGTGAGGCCTTCTCTGACTTCCCCCACTTAAAACTGAACCCCTTAAAATACCCAGACCCCATTCCCTGCTTCATAGCTGTCAGAACCACTGTGTCATTTCTTCCCCCCACTAGACATAGACTCCTGGAGCATAGGCATTTCAGTCTGTTATTTCCTGCTGTACCCCAATGTGGGTCAACAAGTACTGAAAAAAGCAACGATCGAATCCAGGCTGGACAAGGAGAAATGTGAAGCCAGAGAGGGAGCAAGAGGGTCAGCACATTTTAGGTATCTGGGAGGCAGAAAGACCAAGTGTGTTAGAGGATAATAGGTCAGGGTGTCATCAAAACCACAGGTGTGGCATCTTCTTGTCTAGAGTGCTACCTCAGGAACCCCGTTTGGGGGTTCCTGAATAGGCCTCTGTGGGCTACTTGTGATTGTCTCTGAGGTGAGGGCAGGCAGCCCATTCTGGCCCAAGCCCATGGGACTGACCTTTGCAAGCTAACTCTTCAACACTTTCTTCTCACTTCAGACCTACTACCTCTCTCCTCATTGAAAACACAGAAGCCAAACCCTTAACTTCCCACCATACTTACAAACCCGACTACACCTGTCCATTTCCTTCTCTCCTCCCAGAACAATGCAGGAGGGGCCTGCCCACCCTTTCACCCTATGACATCCCCCAGTTAGACCTGCCATCTGGTGACCAGGGGCCTCCTGGTGGCAGATGTGTTGCCTGTGGGCCAACCTCCCCCTGCTCAGGGAGTGTGGACACAGCTCTGGGAAACTGAAGACTATTCCCTACCTTCTAGGGGCACCCAGCAAGAGCTTCATGATGTCTGGTGATGAATGGACCTGGGGGGAAAAACCTAAGCCTAGGAGCTTGTAGGGAGAACAGGAGGGGAAAAGAGAGAGCTGTCCTCTGTGGGGCCGATAGCCAGGTTTGTAAGGCACAGAACTGGAGGCTGGGAAACAGCCGCGTGTGTCATTGTGCAACAGCCCTGAGCAGGGACCAGAGCCATGAGGAGAAAGCACGGTGCCAGACTAGATGGCACAAAGGAAAGGGGGGGAGCGAGCAAGTCTTGTGTTTAGGTATGGAGTGGGCAAGAAGGCGAAAACTTGACCTGATTTCATGTAAACAGAATATGGGTTACAACCACTGACAAAGGACTCCCTCCCTGTGACTAGCTACCAAACAAAAGAATTAGTGTGGTTACCTCAAAGCGAATGTCATTTTACTTTTTTGGTTGATTACAGTAATAAACTCTTCATAAATATGCAGCCTCTATCATCTTTGCCATCCTAACAAACATGGCAGTCTTATAACAAAATGTAAAAACAAAACAAAAAAGAAACAAGGTCATGTGTGGTGGGTGGAATGGCAGGAGGGAGGAGAGAGCCTGTGAAAAACAAACACCCCAAAGGAGGGTCCCAGGCTTTGTGAACAGAAGTTGTGGGTGGAGGGCAGCAAGTGAGCTTGGCTGCGAATTGGGGGGTTGGATTCATTCCCTGGTGTGGGTCAGCTGGTGCTTGAGCAGCTTTGAGCGCTGGCTGAAGGCCTTCCCACACACAGTGCAGTCATAGGGCTTCACTCCAGTGTGAATCCTCTGGTGCTGGATAAGGACCGAGCGCTGGCTGAAGGATTTCTCACACTCGGTGCACTTGTAGGGCCTCTCGCCAGTGTGGATGATCTGATGTTGAATGAGGTGTGAGCTCTGGCTGAAGCCCTTACCGCATTCCATGCATGTGTATGGCTTCTCTCCAGTGTGAACTTTCTGGTGGTGGATGAGGTTTGAGCTTCGGTTGAAGGCTTTACCACACTGGTTACACTCATGGGGTTTCAGTCCATTATGGATTCTCTGATGCTGAATGAGAGTTGAGCTCTGGCTGAATGTTTTTCCACATTCGGTACATTCATAGGGTTTCTCTCCAGTGTGAACTCGCTGGTGAAGGATGAGGTTCGAGCTGCGGCCAAACATCTTCCCACATTCCTGACATTCATAGGGCTTATCGCCTGTGTGCACACCCTGGTGCTGAATGAGGGCTGAGCTGTGGCTAAAGGCCTTCTTGCAGACACCACATTCATAGGGCTTCTCTCCCGTGTGGATTATCTGATGCTTTCTGAGCACTGAACTGTAACTAAAGGCTTTTCCACACACATTACAAACATGAGGCTTCTCTCCAGTGTGAATCCTCCGATGTTGAATGAGACTTGAACTCTGACTGAAGGCCTTCCCGCAGTCACTACATTTATAGGGCTTCTCTCCTGTGTGAACCCGGTGATGCTTAATGAGGTTTGAGACCCGGCTGAATGGTTTGCCACACTCATTACACTCATAAGGTCTCTCTCCAGTGTGAACCCTCTGGTGCTTCCTCAGGTGTGAGCTCTGGCTGAATGCTTTCCCACACTCTTTACACTCAAAAGGCTTCTCACCTGTGTGAATCCTGTTGTGTTTGATGAGGTTGGTGCTCCGCCTAAAGGCCTTCCCACAGTTGTTACACACATACGGCTTCTCGCTAGAATGAATTCTCTGATGTTGGGTAAGGTTTGAGCTCCGCTTAAAAGCCTTTCCACACTCACTGCACTCATAGGGCTTCTCGCTCATGTGAGACTTCTGGTGCTTCTTAAGGCTGGAATTCTGGCTAAAGGCTTTTCCACAGTCATTGCAAATGTAAGGCTTCTCTCCACCATGGGTGGCCTGATGCCTAGTGAGGTTTGAATGCACATAGAAGGCTTTCCCACATTCGCTGCACTGATAGGGCTCACTCACATGCAACCTCCGATGATTTTTAAGAACTGAATTCTGGCTGAAGGCTTTTCCACGTTCATGACCTATGAAGGACTTCTGCCCATCGTGGATGATCTGACGCTGAATAAGATCAGGGTTTCCTCTGAAGGTTTTCCCACACTCATTACATATGAAGGTGCTTTCAGATGTGTGGAGCCCCTCGTGGCTAGTTAGGTCCACACTGCGTTGGAAGCTTTGGCCACACATGTGCAGATGTGGCCTCTCTTCCACAGAAATTCCTTGATATGCCACTGGGTTTGGGCTCAGACTAAAGCTTCTCTCAAAATCATCACAGTCCATCTCTCTCTCCCCTAAGGGGCTGTTAAGGAATACTGCCACTGGTGTGAGCTCCTTCTCTTGGCCGAGGGATTGCACCTGTCTCATGTTGTCAGGGACTCCCCAGTCTCTTTCTAATACGTCCTCACAGAGTTCTCCAAGCTCAGACACCACAGGAACATCACTGGTACAGTTTTCTGATATTTCTGCCTGTGATACTAAATCCTCAGAAACATCTTTCTTCTGAAGAAACCCTTTGCCCTCAATCCTGGTGTCCCAATCTGAAACGACAAACATAAAGTCACTTGGAAGGAAACAGGAAAATACCAGACAACAAGTCTGGTACTATTGGGGGTGGTAGTCCCAGATCTATCAAGGGGACGAGGGAAGGGCAAGGAAGCTCCAAGGGGACAAGGCAGTATGGCAAATGAAGACCAGCCCTCAGCCCACTGCCCCAGTACCCACATCTCAGGAAATCACCTGCAGTCTACCTACTGCTTCAGACCAAAGTCCCATGTGCCCCTTGATTGCCCTTCTCACCCATAGCAGGTCATCAGCAAGTCCTGCTGACCATATCTTGGCGCGTGTCCCAAACCCAGGCACTCACCCCTCCTACCTGCACAAGGAAAGCATTATATGCCCTGAGTGACACTGTAAGCATTCTATTTGTCTTTCTTTTCCATGATGCATGTTGTCAGCTCCTTGGGCCCACCTGTTGTTTGCTCAGTGCTAACTAGTGGCTTCTAGGCTTCGCTGTGGGAGTTGCTATGGGGGGAGCTAGGCCCAGAGCAGAAGCAAAGCTGGTTCCAACTATGTGGCAGGGACTCTGGTGCAATGTCAGATTCTATCCTGTTCAACACAGGAGCCTTCAGAGACCAAAGCCACCTTTACCTTTTAAAACCTGCAAATCTGGCATGTCAGTTAAACAATTTCTTGCCCTGGTACAGTGTTTAGGTGGCTGCATCTATCTTTCTGAAGATTCTGTGTCACACCTGAAGGGTCTTGGCACCTCCCTCCTGTCTCTTTATGCCTGAAGAAACAAGGAAACCTTCACTCTCCTGAATCTCTCACTTGAATGAAGATATTGACTCTCTGTCTAGTTCAAATTGTGACACCTAGGCGATACTGCTGCCATCTTCTCCTGCCTGGACATTGAGTCAAGTCCCTGGCCTCCCACCTTTCCCTCCTGCCCACAGGCAGCCCAGTGACATCAGAGCACTTCATCCTCCCAGTCCTTCCCCGAGCTCACCCTCAACTCTGCTCTTGCTGTTTTCTGAGCAGGGTAGATATGTTCCCCTTAGGGTCTGCCTTGCATGGAACATACTCCCCAGATGGTGCTCACATACCTCACTGGAAAGGCCTTATCTGACCACCGCTCCTCCTTGCTCTCTCCTGCATAGCCCAGACTGTGCCCCAATGGGGCTCATGTCCTGGGTTTAGGGCAACCCTTTGTCTGGCCATAGTCAGTGGTGCTGAGTGGATAGATAAAGGACACTCCTCTTCTACTTCCCAGCATCCTTGGGCCCATTGCCCTCCAACCTTCCCCTCAGTTCGGATCAATACCACCTGGAACTTTAAGACTCTGTCACCACAATAGCACTGTCTCCCTGCCTCAACTGGATGCTTCTGTTCTCCTCAATGCAGACCTGGCCTGGCCACATGCTCAACTTGTCTGCCCACCACACCCACACATCACCTGACCCATAGTCTAGACACACTATGCTGTTGGAAGCCCCCCAGGTTGGAAGCCCGAGGGTGTCTAGCGAATGTCCACATACTGCTGGGCTCCACCTCTCCCGTCTGACACACATCATCTCTGCTCTTAGCTCAGCCTTCCCTGGTCACACATATTCTGACAAGGGTACTCTCCTCAGATGTACCGAGTATAATAATAGGTCCCATGTGGGACACAAGAGTGTCCTCTTGTACAACAGCTCTCATCAGATCACGGTAAGGAACGCTAACACCAAGCAACCATCCTGATCGCTAGCAGGTACAAAGAAGAGCCAAGTTAGTGAGGGGTTAGGTTGGGTTCTGAAGGGGATGAAGCAGCTGGGCAGTGTGAAGAAAGGGAGAGGAGGTAGGGCGAAGGCCTGGATTAGGGCAAGGTTCTGAGGGAAGGGGACCACCACCACCTGATGGTTGGGCAGGGCTCAGCTGGCAACCACCACACTGCACCCTCTATGTCAGCGGGGAAACCAAAGTGGCACACTCAGAGCACCAGGGCACCAGGGGGCCTGGCCATCTTCCTCTCTGACCTCCAGCCTTGGCCCCTTAAGTCCATGAGGACCCCATCCCTAATGATAACACGAACTAATGGGGATTACAGGGTGACACAAAGTCCCCCCAGAATGAGGGCAACAGTGAGGTATTCAGTTCCAGTACCTGGCTGCTGCTGGTGAGGGGGAGTAGTTCCCAGCTCAGTGTCACTGTAGCAGAGTGGACCATGGAATGCAGGTACAGGGTGAGTCACGGTGGGAGCATCACTCATACAGGCCTGGGTTGAAGGAGTCCAAGGGGATGGTCCAGGAACTGAGGGCTCCATTTCTGCCTCTTCGGGACGAGCTCTGAAGCTGGGCATGACTGGAACCTGGAAACTAGAAAGAACACTGGTGAATATGTAGAAGGGCTATCCCCAGGAGCCCATCCTCCACCCCTGCAGCCCCGAGGCCTGAAGAGAACCTGGGGCTGAGTCTCAGGGACCACCACAACATTTCCTGATCCTGGACCCAAGGGTCAGCCAGCCACAGGGACACAGACTCACAAGCCAGAGCCACAGGTGGGAAGGGATGAGACAATGACCGGAGGGCTAGATGCCCTGTGCCCTGTGGACACGCTGCGAAAGAGCCCAGGACTGCCATGACAGAGAGCACCCTGCAGAGCCTTCACTCACTGTGGGCCCACCTTTCATTCCTGACAATGTCCTGAACGTGGACCACCTGACCCACTCACAGGGTGACCAGCAGCCCCAGAGTTGGGGTAGCCAGGGGCAGCCTGTGCTGCAGACAGGTACGTGGTCAGTTCTGTCTGAACTGCACCCTCCTGGCAGCACCCACAGTAGATATCCTTGTCCCCACCCTCCTGGGCTACTCTCCCACTGCACAGCAGCTCCCTCCAAGGTTCTTCATCTCCCTCTGCATGTTGGTGCTCCAGAGTTCACTTCTGTACCAACACCAACTTCCTTGGTTAATCTGTCCAGTCCTGAGGCATTAGCAACCCTTATCCTTGTAGATTCCCAAACTGGGCTCATCTCCAGCCCCAACTGCTCCCTCTGAGCAGGGACACAAAACATTCCCACTGGGACACATGGTGGGAACCCCCACATCACCAAGTTACTGATTACCCCCAACCCTTCACTGCCCCATCTCTGTGCAGATCCATGCCCAGTGGCTTACCCAGGAGTTGGACGACACCCCTTAGCCCATTTTTCACACTGTACCATTGATAGGTACATTGACCCCCTTGGCCTTTCAGGGGTGAAGATGAGGTAGGAAACGTTGGCAGAAGCCCATTTTGGACATTGCCTCAAACTATGAACTGAATTCTTTTTTTGTTTTTATTGACTTCAGAGAAAGGAAGGGAGAGGGAGAGATAGAAACATCAATGGTGAGAGTCACTGATTCACTGCCTCCTGCACACCTCCTACTGGGGACTCAAGCCCACAACCCGGACATGTGCCCTGACGGGGAATCGAACCGTGACCTCCTGGATCATAGCTCAACCGCTGAGCCATGCTGGCCGGGCTGAATTATTTTTTAAATTTTACTTGAGAGAAAGGAGAGGGAAACACTGGTCTGTTGTTCCACTTATTTATGTATTCATTGGCGGACTCTTGTATGTGCCTTGACCGGAGATTGAACCCACAACCTTGGTATATTGGGAAGATGCTCTAACCAATTGAGCTACCTGGCCAGGGTGGGTTTTTCCTCTTGAACATGGTTTCAGTGTTTCCCAAACACCGACCATATGCCAGGGTCTGTTCTGGGGATGTACAGATACAGCAGAGACTGTGACACTCAGGGACTTCAGTGGGGAGACAAATCATATCAAATACATCAGTGAGATGGGCAAGTGTTTTGGGCAGAGGCAGCAGGGGTGGGGTGGAGCCCTGGGGGGTATTTAAACCAGGCCCAGAGAGGGGTTTTAGGCCACAAGTGTTTAGAAAGGTAGAGGAAGGCATGGGTGAGAAGTGTGGAGAGAGCTCAGAGGCAGTGTCATGGGAAGACAGACTATAAGAAGCCTTGGCTGTCTTATGAAGGTGAGGCACTGGTTCCATTTCTGTTACGAAAAAGACAGAACTAATGAACCAGGTCAAGATTAGTGGGGTACAGGTGATAAGTGGGATGGTACAGACGAAACTCAAAGCAGGGAGAGCACTAACTTAAGGTGCCCATCCATGTGGCAGCAGAACAGAGCAGATGCTGCTTCCATGGCGGAGTGGGCTTCACGCTCCCTCTCCTAGGGGGAGACTGAGTGATTTGCAATACTTAGTTCATTTTATTTTAAAATTCTTGAAATCATTATTACTGTCACCAAACAGGGGCACAGTCATATGGTTCAAAATTCAAAAGGTAAAAAAGGACTTATGGTGAAGTATCTCCCAACCAGCCACTCAGTTCCCCTCCCCAGTTTCTAATGTGCCCTTCCAGATTATTCTAAGCTACACAAGCAGGTATGTCTATTTTTCCTTTGTCTTTTCATTATAAAGTGTAACAAACTACGGTCATTTCAGATCTTGTTTTTCTCATCCCAGTATATGTAGGCTCTTGCGCAGGAGGACATAGACCCAATCGGTGGTAGACAGAATGCCCTTCCCCACCCATTTCCACACCTGAATTCCTGGAACCTGTGCATATGCTACATTACATGGTGAAGCAGACTTTGCAGCGGGAATTAAGGTTATGGGCCTGGGTTATCCTACTGGACTCTAAGTAATTACATGAGTTGTTGCTGACTGAGACGCGCGCGTCATGGGCAAGGATTAGGGCCTCCAAAAGACAAGGACAGTCACCAGGAAAACATGCACTTCAGTGCAACCTCAAGGAACGATTCTGCCCATGAACCTGGAAGCAAATTACCACAGGGCACAACCTGGCGCTGAGCAAAGAGAAGTGGGGGGACAAACAGTCACCAGTCGCGGCAGGCGTCCACAGGATGGGCACGACCCACCCGAGCCCCACTCCCACGGGAGAGCAAACCCCCCCGCCCCCAGCCCCTTCTGCACCCGGAGAGCGAATCCACCACTGACCGGGCCTTCAGGCAGGACGCCCGGTGGTGCGCGACAGCCTCCCGTCTCACGCGGCCCGACGTCCCCACCGATTCCCACGGCCCTTCCCCCGCCCCACCCCCACGGCCCAGGGCGGCGCTCTCCGCACACCAGCCCCACCCCGCGCCAGCGGCGGCCCAGCCAGGGGGCGAACACGGCGCCGCCCGTCCCGAGAGCGCCGCCCAACCCCCAGGGCTCGGGCCCGCCCAGGCGAGCAGCCCCCGCCCCTCCGCGCGCGGTTCCCACGTCCCCCTCCCGTCGGCGCTGGACAGCTCGGGCCGGCACCCACCGGGGGGGCCTGGGCATCACGCGGGAGGGCGGTCGGCAAGGCAGAGGCTTCGCCCTCGCGAACTCCCCACCCGGCCGTCGCTCCGGGAAGGGCGCAAAGCCGCTGCACCGAAGCAGTTCGGCCCCGAAGCGGACTCCGGAAGTCCCGCCCCAACTTCCTGTGCGAGGGCCCGCCCCGCCCCGCCCCGGCCTGCGGAGCCTCTCTAGGCGGCTGGAGGCGGAGGCGACTCGGTGGGTCCGCCCCCGACCTGGGCGCAGACCGAGCTCCGCCGTAATCGTTGCTGTCGGAGGGGGGTCCGTGCCACTAACTAAACAGAAGAAGACAACCGATTAGAAATGCGGGTAGAATTAGAGGTGCCTCTGTAGCGGGAATTGGATACACAGCCTCTAGATTCGGGACAGATTGCAGCTTGATGAAAACGAGACTGCACGTGGAAGAACTGAATCCCTCAGTCAAATAATTCAACCATTGGATGGAGAAACTCAAATTCCTTAGATATATACATTTAGTGGGACTCTTTATGGAACACTTACAAAAACTGATGATACACATAGACATAAAGAATACAAATACTCGCTCGGCCGGGCGTGGCTCAGCGGTTGAGCATGACCTAGGATCCAGGCCATGGAGGTTCGATTCCGGTCAGGGCACAGGCCCAGGTTGTGGGCTCGATCCCCAGTTGGGGGCGTGCAGGAGGCAGCCGGTCAGTGACTCATCATTGATGTTTCTATCTCTCTCTTTCTCTCCTTTCCTCTTTCTGAAATCAATAAAGATATATTAAATAAATAAATAAATAAAACATTAAAAAAAAAGAATACAAATATTTAAGGTATGCATTTTACAGGCAGATTAAACTATCAAAATTAGAAATACATAAAAAGTTGATAAAAAAACCTTTAAACATTGTAATTTATGAAACACTGTCTACATAACCTTTGAATAAAAAATACTAGCTGGAAAATTACAAACTGTAAAGCAATAAAAAGCAGAACAGTTCATTCTCGCACCCATGGAACCCGGTGTAAAGTATAAAACATATAATAGCCTTACTGTGGCACGGCCCTGAGCTAAAAACTTCTCTTGCCACTGGACTACATAAGCTCCTATTCTGACTGGTGAACAGCAGCATTATGAATGAACAGCAATTCAGAGCCAGATCAACCTAACCCTGCCCTGTCACCAGGAACAAGCCTGTGCTCCCAACAACCAGGGGTATGGACCCATTGCCAGGAGGGTGACAAGACAAGAACTGTGGGTGTCCCACCAAATGAAGGAGGAAGAGTTGTTGCAGGACTAGGGAGAAAGATGCAATCAGGAGAGACCTACATGAAGCCGGGGTCCACAGGTCTGCACTGGGAACTAGACACAGGCTCACTTCCTCAGATGGGGAATGGGTTGTCCAGAACTCCTTATCTGATCCCAGTGTAAATCAAGGCTGCTTCTCTGCTAAACTCAGTTAGACCTGCCAGTAAAAATTGGGGTGTTTCATTCATGATGTAATGTCTAACATGTTTCTGTTGGCCTAAGACAGTGATTTTCAACCAGTATGTCGCAATAATTTTTATTTTTATATTTATTTATTTATAAATATATCTTTATTGATTTCAGAGAGAGAAAAAGAGAGGGAGAGAGAGAGAGAAAAAAACATCCATGATGAGAGAGTCGTCATTGATCAGCTGCCTCCCGCATGCCCTAGACTGGGGATTGAGCCTGAAACCTGGGCAGGTGCTCTGACCTGGAATCAAACCGCAATCTCCTGGATCCTAGGTTGATGCTCAACTGCTGAGTCACGCCCAGCCAGGCACCACAATGCTTTTTAAAACAGGCAATACCTATTATTTTAAATTTTTTTAATCCTTACTGGAGGATATGCTTTTTAGAGATTTTAGAGAGAAAGGGAGAGAAACATAGATGTGAGATTAACCAAAGAAGTTATAGGCATATATTCATAACCCACGGACATAGTCAATAAGGAGGTAAAGGCCTGGGGACGGGGTGGGAGTGAGGTGGAGGGGGTCAATTGGGGGTGAAAATGGGACAACAATAAAGATAAATTTAAAAAAATAAAAATAATAAAGTTCTTACCATGACCTAAAATTAAAAAAAAAAAATTCTAAGGCTACTGTTCTAGTCGATCCTTTTGAGAGTACTCACTCACTCATTTACTTAAGGAGTTGTTTTGTTTCTGTTTTAAAATATGATAAGTTCTCTTCTTATGTACAAGATTTCATATTATTATATTCTACTCAGAAAGAAAAACATGGGATATCTTAATTAATTAATCTATGGGATATCTTAATTAATTAATCTATTTATTTAAATTTATCTTTATTGTTGAAAATATTACAAGTGTCCCATTTTCTCCCCCCAATTGACCCCCTCCACCTTGCTCCCACGGCCTCCTCAGGCCTTCACCCCGTTATTGACTGTGTCCATGGGTTATGCATATATGCATATAACTTCTTTGGTTAATCTCTTCCCACTCTCCTCTCCCCTTCCCTCTTCCCCCTGAAATATGACCGTCTGTTGCCTGCATCAGTGTCTCTGGATCTATTTAGTTCATCACATGCTTTTGTTCATTAGCTTCTTCTTAAAGAAGACCCTTCAACTTTTCCTGTAGTGCTGATCTGGTGGTGATGAGCTCCTTTAGCTTTTTCTTATGTGTGAAGCTCTTTATCTGACCTTCAGTTCTAAATGACAGCTTTGCTGGGTGGAGCAGTCTTGGTTGTAGTTACATGTTTTTCATCACTTTGAATATTTCTTGCCACTCCCTTCTGGCCTGCAAAGTTTCTGTTCAGAAATCAGCTGACAGTCATATGGGTGCTTCCTTGTATGTAACCAACTGCTTTTCTCTTGCTGCTTTTAAGATTCTCTCTTTGTCTTTAACCTTAGGCATTTTAATTATGATGTGTCTTGTGTGGGCCTCTTTGGGTTCCTCTTGCTTGGGACCCTCCGTGCTTCCTGGACTTGTAAGTCTATTTCTTTCCCCAGGTAGGGGAAGTTTTCTGTCATTTTTTCAAATAGGTTTTCAATTTCTTGCTCTCTTTCTTCTCTTTCTGGCATCCCAATAATATGAATGTTGGGCTGCTTGAAGTTGTCCCAGAGGCTCCTTGTACTATCTTCATATTTCTGGATTCTTTTTTCTTTTTGCTCTTCTGGTTGGGTGTTTTTTCTTTCCTCATGTTCAAAATTGCTGATTTGATTCTCAGCATCCTCTACTGTTGATTCCCTATAAATTTTCTTCATTTCAGTTTGTGTAGCCTTCATTTCAAATTGGTACTTTAGTATGTCATTGACTTTCTCAGTTGTTTTTGTGATACTCTTACTAATATCCTTGAGCATCCTTATAAACAAAATTCTGAACTCTGTATCTGTTAGCTTGCTTGGTTCTATTTCATTTAGTTCCTCTTCTAGAGATTTCTTCTGTTCTTTCCTTTGCGACATGTTTCTTTGCCTCCACATTTTGGCTGCTTCCAGGTGTTTATTTCTATGTATTAGGTAGAGCTGCTATGTCTCCTGGAATTTGTAGAGTGGCTTTGTATAGTAGGTGTCCTGTAGGGTCCAGTGGCTCAGCCTCCCCAGTCACCTAAGCTGGGCCTTCTAGGTGCTCCCCTGTGTGGGCTGTGTGCACTGTCCTGTTGTAGTTGAGCCTTGGTTGCTGTTGGTGTCCCTGGGAGGAATTGACCCCCCGGCCAATTGGCTGTGAGGACCAGCTGCAGCTACAGCCAAAGAGCTGCTATGCTGGAGACTCCCCTATGGATCAGGATTTACTTCAGTGGAGCTTTGGTGTTCACCAAGTGTGCCCCTTGAGTGTGTCACTCATGGATGTGGTAGGGTTGTAATCCAGCCTAGTCAAGTCTGACCACCAGACTTGTGGGCAGAGATGTACTGTCTCTGGGTCCTCCCAGGAGGTGCAAAGTCAGCCTCTGCCTGTCCCTTGCCCAGGGCCACCCAGCATGAGCTACTCAGCAATCCATAGTTGGCTGCTACTTGTGCTTGGCTTGGAGGTGTCCAGGAGAGACCAAGCTATGAGCCAATGCAGCTGCCGCTAGTGCCAGGCCTGGGGCCGCTTATCAAGCCGTATGGGGCCCACTGCTGCTTGTTTGAGAGATTTTAGGAAAGTCCTAAGCATGAGGCTGGAGAGGCCACTTGCACAGAAAAGCCCCTGGAAATGGCCTGGATGAGCCTGCAGGTGGGGAGGGGTGGGGCCTCCGAGAATCACAGGTCGGGGCCAAAGGTGAGAGCCAGGTGCTGGTGATTCAAATATGGCACCTGCCTGCCGGCTGTTTGCGGGGAAGACTCGCCAAAGGAGCAGTGGTCTCCGCCAGCTCTTCTGCCTGGGAGGAAGCTGCCCTTCTGCCTCTCTCCCGGATTTCAGGCAGGTTAGTTCCTCCCCGAGTGTCCCAGGTCTTTTCAGGCTGCTGCCCGGTGCTGGGCTCAGAGGGAGGGCGTCCGAGTGAGTCCGTGCCGGGCCCTTTAAGAGGAGCTGCTGGGGCTCCCGCAGCCTCTGTGACCCTCAGGGACAGTCCCCGCTGGCTTCACAGCCTGAAGCTGTGGGGACGTCTCTTCCTGGCCCTGGAGCCCTGGGCTGGGGTCTCCTGTGGGGCTGGGACCCTCACTCCTCCCGGAAACCCCCATGGCTGAGATGTCCCTCCCAGGTTTCAACCCTGGCACAGGGTGTGGGCCTGGGGCCGCGTCTCTGTGATTCAGCCCCGATCCACTGGAGTCTCCGCCCCGCCTACCGGTCTCGGTGCTTCCTCAGTTCCCTGGTTGTGGGGCTTCTGTGCAGCCAGATCTCAGGAGGCTCTGAGTGATGGCAGTTCTGTATTTTAGTTGTAATTCTGATGTGGTTTCGGGAGGCAGCGGGTACAGCTGGTACCTACGCCGCCATCTTGTCTCCTCTCTAAAATATATCTGGAAATAAACCTTTTTAAACCCCCTAAGTTTTTCTCCCTTAAGGGACAGAGCTGCTGAAATGCCCTCAGGCAGAGAGAGGGACCACACCCGCTCTATAAAGAAGAAGAAAAAAAGATATTTTAACTTTAAGGCTTCCTCAGGTTTGGAAGCAACAAAATTTGCGAAGAAAATGCCTTGGGGTTAAATCTGTAAAATAGTTGAACTCAGTGCTCTTTGGTCATGTATTAGTGCCGTCCAGGTTTTCCAGTCATACTTGGTTAACACTGATTTTCAAAAAGTGATAATTTCTTATTGACATTAATCCAAGACTTACTTCAAAACTTTCATTAAATAAATGCTTATTGTTGAAAGAAAAGCAAATGTGGTTTTAAAATTGTGTATATTTTGTTATATCCTTTGCAGAATATTTTGTTGTTTGATTTTATTTAGGAATAAGCTTCTTTGGACAAATAGGATTTCTGTGGAATGTTAGCTCATTGCTTATTCATATCCAATTCTGTTGTCTGTTTACTTTGCTTAAATCTTGACTAAGAATGATGGGAGTCAATAAATTTGTACTGTATTTTATTTTGAGAAAAAAAAAAGAAAATGCCTTGGGAAATAATAATTGGCTTTAAATTCTCATAAGGTTGTTAAAACATAAAAATTAGATGTAACTAAAATGAAGGGTCTTTATAAGTTTTTTCAGTAATAATTATATATATGTATACATATGTCTTTGGTAGCTTACAACTGGAGTTTTGCTGGGTTAAATAATAAAAATTATTAAATATGTAGGTATTTTGAAATAAAAGGATACTGAAATATTAATTGGTCTGAGTTTGCATACTTTTGGCTTCTTATTACCGAGACTCTAGAGGATGGATTTGAATCTGTTAATGAATACATCTTGCATTTTATTTGAAATATAGCTTTAAAAAATGTGAATGTATTGCTAACCTGAGGAATGTTAATTAATTACATGTCATCTAAAAATTAAGGTTTCTGAGTTAAGAATGCTAACTAATTAGAAAGAAATTGTATGGTTTTGGTAAAAGAAGGCATGAACATACATTTTATAGAAAAAAAAGAAAATAAGTTGCTTTATTTCTGAATAGGTAAGAAGGTTTGTGAAAGTTATAGAAGAGTTATAAAGAGAAATCTTAAAAGAAAATTATAGGTAATCTGAATAACAAATTTAATTAGATAAATGTGTTCTGGCCACCATGGCCAGAAGAATATACCTGAGGAACTAACAGTAAAGGTAGAACAAGATCCCTACTGTATAGGACAAGGCCCAACAAGCCAGCCCCCTGAGTTCCCATAGGAAGAACCACCAGTCACGCTCCGGCCAAGCATAACCCCATTACTCATTATAAGACACTGTGTTTAAATCGTCCCTTTTGTGTTGCTAAAGGTCCCCCCTTGTTTCCTGTAACAAAAGCTGACAGCCTGACAAATTCTTGGAAACCCCTTTGCTGCAGTGCCTTTGTGGTTACTGAGCATAAAGTGAGGGAAGACTAAGGGTCGGGCCGCAGTTCGGCTCTCACTGGGTGAGACGCTGGGACCGTAGCCGCTGGCCAGCTAATGAAGGCTCCAAAGTCCAAACACAAACTCTGGGGGTCGTCTGTTGCAGGTCACCCAGAACATTTGGAGGCCCTAGTGAGATCACTCTAGCCACTGGCCGGCGGACACCCCAGGTGAGGATACTCCAGTATCCGTCCTGGGTTCCAGGGAGGTGGAGTATCTCCTCCAATTTGCTATCCTACCCTTATGAAACCAGACACAATGGGTCCCGGCTGCCTGTCACTACTGGAGCCACTTAAGCAAAGACAAAGTTGAATCACGTAAGACCGTTTATTCCAATAATGCCCGCAGTATGGGAGAGCAGCAGGGCACCCATGAAAAGCCGCTCCACCCCTGCACCGCCTTAAGCCATGAGCCAGCTGCTCCTATGGGGCAGAAGGACAGAGCTACATGGGGAAGTGGGCAAAAGGAGTAAGAGTGGACACAGTGGTTACAGGTTATGGGAAATGTGGGCTGGGGGGTTTGCAAAAGGGTGGGGCGCCTCTGGGACCACTTTGTTTCCGTAACAAGGTGGTTAATCTTCCCATGATGACGGCAGGTGAGGACAATGGGGCGTCCCGACTGCCCCGGGTTCAGGGCTGTCTCTGACCGCGCGGCCGGCGCGGCTCCAGAGCAGGGTTAAGCTCCCGCCCCCAACGCTTACGGTAGTAAACCTTCCAGTAAGCACTATAGAATCTGTCTCCACTTATTCAAATCGCCTTTTTTTCTTTCCTTTTCTTTTTTTTTGGTTAATCCTCATCTGAGGACATTTTTCCCATTGATTTTTAGAGAGTGGAAGGCGGGGAGAAACATGCAGGTGAGAGACACTTGCACCCCCTCCAGCGCGGGGAGCCGAGGCCCTTCAGGGCTAGGGCGGGGGCTTTCCCCACCGCGCACGACAGCCAGCGCTCACGTCGCCCTTTCCAGTCCCTGCCACTTGTCACTAAGCCAGTTCCCTCCTCTCCGTTGTCATTTCTTCCAGGAGGGTGTCTGCAGCCTTACAGATGCGCAAGAACACGTGTTCCAGAGAGCGTCTGGGCCGCGGCCCCGCCCCCTCCCGCCGCGGCCCCGCCCCTCCCGCCGCGGCCCCGCCCCTCCCGCCGCGGCCCCGCCCCTCCCGCCGCGGCCCCGCCCCCGCCGCGGCCCCGCCCCCGCGCCCCCGCCCCTGCCCCCGAGGCCCCGCCCACCTTCCGGCCGAGCCGCAGGCCCATTTCCGGAGGAGCGAATCACCCGCGACGCCGGCCACGCGGAGGTTCGGGCGGCGACTGCAGCGCATGGCGGTGAGCGGCGCTGGGAGGACGCGCGGGTGGCAGGCCTCGGGCGTGGCTGCCCCTGACCCTCCTGCCCCTCTCTCAGGCCCTAGGACGCCCTGCTCGGGAGGCACCGGCGGCCGCAGGCCCAGGTACCAGCCGCGTCACGCCGCCCCTGGCGCCCGGGTCCTTCCACTGCCCGTCTCACCCGTCCTCTCCGTTCAGGACACCCCGCGAGCAGTGACGACACCCCCGGGGCGCATCCCGTAGGCGGTGAAGGCGACGTAGCCTCTAGGAAGCGAAAGAAGAAGAAAAGCCGGAGCGGGGCGTCTGTGCCGAACGCGGGCGGGAAGGCCTCCGAAAAGCCGGCCCCGGAGGAGGCCCCTCTGAGCGCGGCCCCGGCAAGGAGGGTCCCCAGTCGGGAAGGGTGGAGCCCCGAGGGCATGCGGGGCGCGAGTGCCCGCCCTGCGGCCTCGTGTTTGCGGAGTTAAGGCCGGGAGGGGCGGGCTGGGATGGAGGCCGCAGGTGCCCGCAGCCTCTCACGACCGCCGTCCCCAACGCGTCTCAGGCGGAGCAGCTGGCTCGGGAACTGGCCTGGTGCGTGGAGCAGCTGGAACTGGGCCTCCGGACGCAGAGACCCAGCCCGACACAGAGTGAGCGCCTTTGTAGAGCTGGGGGGGTGAGCCGCGGGGCTGCGGGGGCTGCGGGGATTGCGGGGGCTGCCGGGGCTGCGGGGGCTGCCGGGGCTGCGGGGCGCGGGCGGTCGCCTTCGTGTGGAGCTGCGGGTGCGGAGGTCGCAGCCTGTGGCGTTTGTCTGCAGAAGAGCAGGCCCTCGGGGCGATCCGCGTCCTGCGCGCCGAGAGAGCCCCGCTGCCCCGGAAGCGGCGGCTGATGCGCTCCTTGTTCGGGGATTACAGGGCGCAGATGGAAGCCGAGTGGCGCGAGGCCCTGCGCGCCCTCAAGACTGGTGAGGAGCTGGGAACTGGTTGATTCAGAACTAAAAGCCTAGGGAGTGGGAGGAAGAATCCCAGGGCACCAGGGTTGGCAGGGAAGAAGCCGGGGGAAATGGGGAGAGGAAAAGCCTGGACCACCTGAGCACAGAACTCAGGCCTCCCCGGGAGAGGCAGGAGTGGGAGAGTCAGTAAATTTCTCTGTGGTTCTAAGTGGATGTTATCTTACTCATCGTATAATTTCGAGAAGTAAGTCAATTTATACAAAGTGGTTAGAGTTGTATGGGCACAGTTGATGTTTGCTGTTGTTACTCAGTTCTGACACTCTCCCCTCCCCGCAGCGGCCCACTCAGCCCAGGTGCAGCCTGTAGGCCAGGCCACCAGAAAGAAGAGCGGAAGGGTCTGCAGGCCTCCCCTAGCAAGGGGAACCAAGGCCACCCTGGAAACGCCTCATGAAGAGTTTAGGTTCAATTTCTTCTAGCCCCTCCCCCATCCTGCAACTGTCCCCAGGGGCTGTGGGGGTTTGTCTTGAGCGCAGAGCCTTTCCAGGAATGCTTTTTGAAAAGATGGGGACTTGGCCCGTCCCTGGCTGGTCAGTTAATCTGGTGCCATGGCTGTTGGGAAGATGTGAGACCAGCATAGAGTGCTGTCCTACAAGCACAAGACCCCATTTGTAGGTTTTCAGATCAGTGAATGGTTCCTGCAGCTAGAAGAACGAGGCTGGCTTAGAACAGCTTCTGCAGGGAACTGAAGTGTCAGCATGTGGCAGGAACAATGCCTTGCTCAGTTTTCAGGGTTAGACTAAGTGGCTTGGTGAGTGGGGAGCCTGCATAATCGCAAATCTGTGCTCACTTACAGAAGAGCATGCTGCCACTCGGGACTGCTTTATGCTGCTATGTCACATCACCCTACTAAAACTTTATTATGAAAATGGATGAGTGAAAACAAACAAAAGTAAAGAAAAAATAGTAAAAAGAAAAATGAAAACAGAGGAAACAAAATAAAAATGGATGAGTGAAAGTGTGTGCTAATTGCCTGTGTTAGACAAAGTACAGATGGTGCAGGCGTCTGGCATTGTGGAGTCAGCCTCAGCCCAGTGTGCCATCCTTTGTGTTGCCTTCATCCTGAGCAAGTGCCATCTTCAGGGACCAGTGTGGCCCCCAGCAGGCCAGCCTTTGCTCGTGGACGCCCTTTCTAAATGTTGCCTGCTGCAGGTGATTTTCCCAGGACTTATGCTGCCCTGAATTGGGTTTTGCAGGTACCTCAGTCCTCAGCGGCTTTGATGCCGTCCTTGCTGGCATCTCCCAAACTTGCACCCCAGACTAGATAGGTATCTGGAGCCCACCAGCCTACTCAATGTCTCTACTTTGGTGTTTCACAGGCATTTCAAGCTTGTTCAAAACATTCCGTTATCCCCAAAGTCTCAACTGCCCACCCAGTTGAGTAGGTTGGTTGCTCTTAGCATGTGTTCAGTACTCCATTGGCATGTGGGCTCTGTCTCCAAAATACATCTCGGGCCTTTTGTGCTTTCTCTGATTTAACTGCTGGACTTTCTGGTCCTGGTCCTATCTCTCTTTTTTACAAAAATTTTTTTATTGAGTTTATTGGGGTAATACTTGTTAACAAAATTATACTGATTTTAGGTGCACAATTCTACAACATATCATTTGTATCCTATATTGTGTGTTTACCACCTCAAGTCAAGCCTCTGTCCATCACCATTTATGCCTATACCCTGCCCCCCACCCCCAGTCACCAGAGGCAGTCACCACACTTGTCTGTATTTAGGAGTTTTTAGTTTCTCTTTTTTTCTTTTTTGTTCAATCCCTCAAGTGCCCTTAACCCCCGCCCCCCATACACACACACACATCTCCTACCTGACTAATGCTGTCTGCAGCCAGAGCGATCCTCCATACACTGCAGGTACTGTTTCTCTCACTGGTCACTTTCTTGTGCCCAGGATACAATGTGAAGGCTGGTGGGTGAGGCCTCACATAGGGCCTGCACATATTTAGGCTCCTGACTGCCCTCTGATGTGGCCCCCTCCCCCGTTCCCATCTTGCTGGCTTCTTGCTGCTCCTGAAGTATCCAGCTTAATCCTGCCTCAAGGTCTTCAGTGGCTCCTGGGAGAGTAAACAGCTTTAAGAAAGTAACTGCCGCCCTGTCGGGTGTGGCTCAATAATCAGTGTCCACCGGTGCACCAAAGGGTTGCCCTTTCCAGTCCCAGTCAAGGGCATGTACCTGGGTTTCAAGCTCCATCCCTGTCAATGGGGAGCATGTGTGGGAGGATGTATCTCTCACATTGATGTTTCTCTCCCCTCCCTCCCTCCCTCCCTACCACTGGGAGGGGGATTACTGGAGAGTTGGGCAGAGGTGAGTGCTGGGTAACCACTGGGCTTCACAGAAAGGCCCTGTAGCAGGTTGGACACTGGGAAGCACAACGCACAGGAAAGAAGCGTTTGAAGACCAGAGGTGCATGTGTGCTGCCTGCCCTCTGTGTGGGCCACCATCCAGCTGCCCTGTCCATTCTTAGGTCATCTTTCTACTGAGGACACCTGTCCTTTGGTCTGCACCCAGTGGTGCTCTTAGTGGTGTCTCCTCCAGGGCTTATGTGTTGGGTGACCATAGCTCAGTCACACCCTTCCCCTGGCCTCAGTCCACCCATCTGTAAATGGGGTGGGTGGAGGTGGTGGGCGAGGTTAACAAAGCCCTGACCCACCTGCTCTGCCTCGGTGTTGGTCTGTGCAGTGGCCCTGGTGTATAGGGTGAGTCTCAGGCCATCACCAGCTCTGTGGCTCTGTGGGAGGGCGCGTGGCTCTGCAGCTAATCTGTGACCCTGACAGGAACATCAAGATAATGTCCTGGTCTGGCCCCTGCAGGGGTTCTTGTGTCCATTTTCACTGAGGGTCCCTATTCCCTAGTCCCCACTTTTTTCCTGGGGCTCCCCATGACCCCTCCTCCAGCCCCCCCACTCTTTCCCCTGTCCTCCATACCCAGGCCCTCCCCTCCCCGTTGCCCTCCACACTTAGTACTCCTCCTGCTTCCGTTGCCTCTGCCCCATTCTACCCAGTACCCCACTCCCCCCTCTGGAGCCCTCAGCCCCTCCTAGGAACCCCCCCCTTTTTTTTGTTTTGTTTGTTAGCCCTCACTTGAGGGTATTTTTTCCACTGATTTTTAGATAGAATGCAAGGGAGTGAAAGGGGTCGGGGAACACTGATGTGAGAGAGAGACATCCATTGGTTGTCTCCTGCGTGCACCCTGACTAGGGCCGGGGAATGAACTTTCAACCCATGTACATGCCTTTTACCGGGAATCAAACCTGAGACCTCAGGCAGATGCTGTAACCATTGAGCCATGTCGGCCAAGGCTAGGACCCTGCTCTTTACCCCTGGGTCCCACCTCTCCCCATGTCCCTAACTTGGCGTGTATCCTACTCAGTTCTCGCCTTCCTTGCATCTTGTAGGTTGGCTGTATCTTGGATTTATTTAATCTTGGCCATGCAGTGGTGTGTGGAGGAGCTGGGGTGGAAACCCATCACTGCACTGGGCAAAGTTACCCATACCCGTCTTCTGGGCCAGAAGCTTCCTGTGCAGGGCCTGTCCATGTGTCTTGCTGAGGCTCAGGTTGTAGGTCACTGTGTTTGTGGTTCTGGCAGAGCCCTCACCTCGGATGGTGGTGAGAACTCTAGATAGGCTCCAGTAACTTCAGGGCTGCCAGGAGCAGTCTGTAGGTTCCCCTGTCCCCACCTCTCTGTGTGTGTGCACTGGTTCAGGTTCTGGGGGGTGCCTGAGACAGCCTGAGTGTTGGAGGGTAGCCCCTGTCTTCCGAGCTTCCTGAGTACCCCCTTTCTTTTGTGGAGTTAAGGAAGAGACCAAGAGGCTAGAATGGATGCCATTTTGTAAAACGTATATGTCGGTTTTTAGTAAAATAGTTAGTTCTACAACTTTAAAAAAATGTGTTTTTATTTTTAGAGAGAGAGGAAAGGAGAAGGAGAGAGAAACATCAATGATGAGTCATTGATCAGCCGCTTCCTGCACGCCCCTAACCGGGAATCGAACCTCTGTCTCCTGGATCCTAGGTTAATGCTCAACTGCTGAGCCACACCAGCCAGGCTGTTCTAGAAACTTTTATTGGCAGCTGCTCTGTTCCCTTTGGCCCATTCTGAGGACTGTATTCCAGCGAAAGGAGGCTGCCCCCCTTACTTGAATCCCATTGTCTCCTGAAAAAATGAAGGTCTATCACCCTGAACCTCCCTCTAGTCCGGGGCACCTGGGTAACCCTTGCCCCTGATCATGTGGACCCCACACGGGGAGATTCAGGAACAGGTGACAGAGTTGCTTGCTCTGTTTCTCTTAGGCAGGAATGCTGGTTCTTCACTCACTATTTTATGCCAGAGGAGGAATGAATTAGCTTTTGGAATGCTGAGAAAACAGGAAAACGTGTTCAAGCTGGAGTGTGGGAAAGACATTGGTAACTGAGGAAAACAGAAAGCGTGAAAGAAGAAAACCTGGAGACAGAGGATGGTTCAAAACCAGACTGTAAAGTGAGACCATTGCACACCTTGTAAGGGAGACTGTAGCTTCTTCGTCCTATCAAGAGTCACATGAGCTTGGAGCAGAAATTTCCAAGTTGCAACTTAAGGTGACTGCAGTGCAGCCAACACTGTGATTGTAGCCATGAGAGATCCTGCGGTAGGGGACCAGCTAAGATATGACTGGATTCTTAACCCACAAAAACTAACATAGCAAATGTGTGTTGCTTTAAGCCAGTAAGTTTTGGGTCAGTTTTTATATAGCCATAGATACCTAATAAGTCATCACAGACAACACCTACACACATGCACCCAATTTTTAAAAAAAGTAATCCTACCCTGGCAGGGTAGCTCAGTTGGTTAGAGTGTCGTTTGGATACATCCAGGTTTCCGGTGCTATCCCCAGTGAGGACACACAACAGAATCAACCAATCAATGCATAAATAAGTGGGACAACAAATGGATTCCCTCCCCCCTTTCTCTCTAAAATGAATAAAAACAAATTTTAAAAATCAACTCTAGTCATCTACAGGTACTGAGACTCTCCATGTAAAAGCTTGGCACTGTCTATTTTTTAATTTTTTAATCCTTGCCCAATGATATTTTTTCCATTGCTTTTTTTTTTCCAAAGAGTGAAAAGGTGCGGCGGGGGGAGGAGGGATATCAGCATGAGAGAGACACATGGATTGGTTGCCTCCCGCGTGCACCCAGGCCAGTGGCCAGGGGCAGAGCCTGCGATGGAGGCACATGCCCTAGGTCAGAATCGAACCTGGAGACCTTCGTTCTGCGGGCTGACGCTCTAACCACTGAGCAAAACTGGCTAGGGCTCTATTTCTTGAGCCAAACTAGACTGAAGCAATAAGTACATTAATAATTTAATGTTTTTCTTTCCCAATAGAGTTGGTCTAAAACTGATTTTTCTATAAGCCTGGCCTCTCTTATTCAGAACGAGCCTCAGATATTAACTTTTCTGGGCTTTGTATATTTTTATAATACATTTCGTACACTGGGAAGATCTCTAAAATGATATTCCAAAAAAATAAATAAATAAAATGACATTCCAGCTCCTGAAATTGGTAACTGGGGGTGTTCCTCTAGCTACTGTAGAACACACAGACTTTATTTTTTCATTAAGAGGATAAGTAGTAAATTTAGTTATTTGAATATATCTGCAATGTGTCATTTATTATTGATTTTAGAGAGAGGAAGGGAGAGAGAAAGAAAGAAACATCCATTTGTTGCTCCACTTACACAGCATTGGTTGATTCTTGTGTGTGCCCTGCCCAGGGATTGAACCCGAAACCTTGGTGTATGGTGACCACGCTCTCACCAACTACCTACCTGGCCTGGACTTGTGTCATTTATTTTTGAATAAAAATAACTCAGAGACCTTTTTTATCCCTTACCCCTTGCATGGTGTCCCCATTAGCCTGTCCCAGGATAATGGAGACTTGGGGGCAAATATGCAGCCAGGCATGCTGCCCTGGAGGCCACGAAGGAGGCCATCCCAAAGCCTCCAACCTTGCTCTGGGTTTGGTGGGTGGTGAGGAGGGTGACCACACCAGTGTGCTGAACATCAGGAACTTGGCTTTGCTGAGGTGTTGACAGGTTCCTGGCTGGGAAGCCCAGTGAAGCTCCCCGGGGCCACGGAACCACAGGACTCAGTAGAAGGCCGTGACCAAGACTCCTTGCCTGTGAAGATGATGGTGACCGAGCTGTGGAACCTGCTTGTCTACTGAACGTTCCCAGGTGTGAGCAGATGCTGTGGCTGCTTTTCGGAAGACAGCTGAGTCCTGACTGTGGAAACACCGAGAACATTTGGGCCTGCTGGAGAAAAAGAAATGACTGTGAGAAACATCAAGAAAACTGAAAGGTTAAGGCAGTGATGCCGGGGCAGCTACATGGCCATCTCAGATGGTAAAGGAAGTAAAATAAAATTTATTTAAGGAAAGGGGATGGGGAATGGGGATGTCCAAAGGTTAGGGCTGCACAGCACAGAGCCAAAGGTGCTGGGTCCATGATGGCAGCAAAAGTTACTTAGGACAGTGAGACGAGGACGGGCATAGAAGTAACAGGAGAGCCCAGGCTGGGCTGCTTTGTCTCACTGAGGAGTCAGAGAGAAAGGGGGCCTTGGAGATAGGTCAGGGGGTTAGCTGGGGACAGGCGGCTGCTCCCCTTTGCTCCCCTGGTTGCAGGACTCGTGGGGTCCCCTCTGAGGGAAGAAGGGGAGTGGTGATGGTGCTGGCGTGCTCCCCTTGTGGGGGGTGCGCACTGGGTCCTTTGCCTTGCAGGCGGGAATCTTGGGGGTCTCAGGGGAGGATCTCAGTAGAATATTACCAGCTTTACAGGTGTGCTCTTTCAGGGTCCTGGTCTCCACTGGTTGGTGCCAGGGCAGGGGGTCATTAGTCAATGTATCTGGTCCTGAGGCAGCCACTTGTCCGGTTTTCTGCTTTTCTGGGCCTGGAGCTGAAATACAACTGAGGCCTAGATGTTACCTTTAGGGAAGAAATGCTCAGGGGTCTAAACTGCGTGACCAGTGACATGCTAGGGGAGGACAGGTTACCCTGGGGACCAGGTTCTTGTTCCCCCAGATTTGCCCCTTGCTAGGCATCCGGGGCTTCCTGCCCTGCTGAGTCTCTATACCTGGACCATCGTCCTTGCTCTGCTCATGTCTGTCTAACATAAACCTCAGAGCTCTCCAGAATAAAGCTCTTGAAAAAATCCAGATTTTTCTATAAAATGTCTGGGGTTAAACTCCAGGATGGAGTTCATGTTATTAAAGGAGACTAAGGAAGGAGTAACTCCAGAACAGCTGGAACTGCTGAGAACTCAGGGTATCAAATACCCTGTATATAGAAATGAAAGGGGGTGCAGTGGCTAAGGAAATGGAAAGACTAAAGTCAGAGCTCCATCTGCTGGATTTCCAGGGGAAGCAACAGCATAAGCATGCGTTCTTTTATTTTTTTTAGAGAGAGAGGAAGGGAGAGGGAGAGAGAGAGGGGAACACGAATCTACTGCCTCCTGCATGCCCCCTACTGGGGATTGAGCCAGCAACCTGGGCAAGTGCCCTGACTAGGAATGGAACCAGGATCTTTTGGTTCCTGGGTCAGTGCTCAACCACTGAGCCACACCTGCCAGGCTGTGGGGTCTTTTTTTTTTTTGACTCTAAGAAGGAAGCCAAACAGTTTGATATTGCAACTCACCTGTGAACAGCCCTGGAAGCAGTGGTCAGTCTTTAACAGAGCCAGATGGAGACCTTGCCCAGGAGAAAGTGAAAGGAGCTACCCCATCAGACTCGACTTCAGCCTTTAGCTAAAGAAAGGCAAAGCAGTAGAACTGCCTGACTGCAGATTGGACGTTAGAAGAAATTGTTTGTTATTGCACAGAAAATTCAAACATCCAAAGATCTGGATAAAACTTGAAAGGTGAATGAAGAAAGAAACAGTGAATTCCCTAGCAGTTCCCAAACCAGAGTGGAAAACACTGAAGTGTTACAGCTATGCCTTGTCATTCCACATGGAAATAATTCTGTTCTTTTTCCCTAGTAATTTCAAATTCCATTAGTCTAAACAACTTGGTTTTCTTGCTTGTAACTGTCACTTATTGCAGAGCTGGCATTTGATATGAGTAACTTTAAAGCCTGTTCCCCTCTCCCTGTGTTTGGGTTGTGAAATCAGTCTTATTTTTATATACTTACATTCTTCTCATTATGAAAGTCACATAATCTCCAGCAAATTTGGAAAATAAACGAATTCATCCCTAATCCCAGTGCTTATCCAAGAACAGCAAGTAGTTATTTACACTCACAGTGCTGGGGTCTAGGACCATGGTGAGCAGTCCAGCGAGCTCCTGGCGTATTCCCTCTGTTTTGCACAGTGTGACAGGATTCGCACACAGACAGCCTGTTACTCAAAAGATCTTTGTTTTATTGAGACCAAAACATTATTCCCTATAATTATGGAACAATCCACTCATTTAGCTTCTGGATGTAAAAATTTATTTACCATTCCAAAGGTGGATATGAGGATAACCAAATTTTGCATTTTGATTTTGAAAATGCAATTAAGAAAAAGAAACTGAGAAAGAACCTATAAATCTCCATTTCTTCCTAAGAGATTTCAATGGAAAAGCCTGGTTTTAGGAAGGGAACGTTAGCCCAGTTGCCTTAGCTTTAGACATTAAGGCTCCAAAGGAGCCTGTGGACCACCCCACCCCTGTGTGTCCTGTTGCTCTTGGGGTTGCCTTACAAAAAATAACCTCGCAAGGGTGCTGCACTTTTCCTAAATAACCTGCATTTCACTCTGCTTCACTATTTTCCAAAACGTCTTATACATCAAATATCAATTCATCGTTTTTGGCATTCAGATGTATGCGAATTCATGAAACAATAGGAGGTTAGTAACTGACCCGAATCCACGGTTACATTTAGTATGATAAAGATGTTTCCTCAGATCAGTTGCAAAAATACCCCTTATAAAACAAATGGTTGGGACATGAGGCAAGCAGCCGACGACCAGCAGGATTTTTTCCTGAATCCAGAGGCGGGTTGGACATTAGGTGAGCATTTCCTGTGGGACACTTTTCACGAGCACACCCCAGGCTGAACACCAGAACCCCAAGTGCACGGCTTCCCTGCCAGTTTCCCTGAGCACTGCCGGGCCCAACCTTGCAGTCTCCCTGGAGGCAGAGTCCAGACCTAGGTCCTTCAGCAATGAATGTTCTGCGCTATAAAAATAGGAACTTTTACAAGCGATAAAACGAATGCCCTGAGAGGTTGGTTCTGTGTTCAAAAGAACATAGCTTATAAATGTTAGAGCCAGGCTCAGATAAATGCCAGGGACCCAAAGCTTAGCAGTTCCCTCTGTCGGAACTCCTGTGATTTCACAGGAAGAGGTGCAATGAGAAGCAGCCACTTTGAGCTAAGCAATTAGTAACGGTCTTGCCGGGCCAGGTGTGGCTCAGTGGCTGAGCATCGACCTAGGGTCCAGGAGGTCACGGTTCGATTCCCGGGAGGTCAGGGCACAGGCCCGGGTTGCGGGCTCGATCCTCAGTAGTGGGCACACAGGAGGCAGCTGATCAAAGACTCTCATCATTGGTGTTTCTATCTGTCTCTCTCCCTCTTCCTTCCCCTCTCTGAAATCAATAAAGACATATTTTTAAAAAAATAAATAGAAACAGTCTTTATTCTCTTCAGACTGACAAGAGACCAGGCTGGCTGAGCAAGGAAAGGCTTCTTGTGTTGTTACCACAACAGTCTAGCTTATTATTTTAAAATTATCTCATGTTTCCTCTAGTACTTTTTTCCCCCTAAAATGAAAATGGCTTTGTTGCAGCTTACTTAAACAATACAGACAAATAAATAAAATTTCATTTACTGTTTTAGGTTTCTTAACATGGATGCAAAACTTGTGAATTTTCAGCTGTTATTTCTAATATGTGCATTTAACAGTGCACGTTATTTTATTTGAATATATCTTTATTGATTTCAGAGCGAGGAAGGGAGAGGGAGAGAAATAGAAACATCAATGATGAGAGAGTCATTGATCAGCCGCCTCCTGCACGCCCCCCATTGGGGATTGAGCCTGAAACCCAGGCATGTGCCCTGGCCCAGAACTGAACAAGTGTCTCCTGGATCCTAGGTTGATGCTCAACCGCTGAATGACATGGGATGGGCAAAGGTGCACTTTTAAAAAATAAGTTTTGGTATGTAGTATTATTATTTCCTAGCTCCAAAGGTGATTTATTTTGGGAGTTATTTAGAATTGTATGTTATAACTTCAAAATATAAGGACTTTCTAGTAACCCTAGATTAACTGCAGTGAGAGCAAGAAGCATACTTTATACAATTTCAATCCTTTGAAGCTTGTTGAAACCCACTTCATAACAATTATGGTCACTTTATAAAGTTTTAAAAAACAAATATGTTTTTATTGATTTCAGAGAGAGGAAGGGGGAGGAGACAGAAACATCAATGATGAGAGAGTCATTGATGGGCCCCCTCCTGCACGCCCCCGACTGGGGATCGAGTCTGCAACCCGGGCATTTGCCCTGATGGGGAATCAAATCACGATCTGCTGGATCCTAGGTCGTTGCTCAGCTGCTGAGCAATGCAGGCCAGGGTTAACACAATACATTTTCATACATGGTTGGGGTAGCTTTTATTCACTCCTTTGCTTTTTCAGAATTTTCTTGTACATTTTTCATTTTAACATGTGAACTAAAATGAGCTTGTATTAGACATAAAAATCTTTTTTTTTTTTACTTTTTTTATTATTTTCCAATTTATCTTTGTTGTTGAAAATATTACAGGTGTCTCATTTTTTTCACTCCAATTGACCCCCTCCACCTCGCTCCCACCCCCTCCCAGGCCTTCACCCTGTCATTGTCTGTGTCATGGATTATGCATATATGCATATAACTTCTTTGGTTAATCTCTTCCCACCCTCCACCCCCCTTCCCTCTTTCCTCTGAAATATGATCGTCTGTTGCATGGGTCAGTGTCTGTGGATCTATTTAGTTCGTCAGATTCTTTTGTTCATTAGTTTCTTCTTAAAGAAGACCCTTCAACATTTCCTGTAGTGCCGGTCGGGTGGTGATGAACTCCTTTAGCTTTTTCTTATGTGTGAAGCTCTTTATCTGACCTTCAATTCTAGTTGATAGCTTTGCTGGGTAGAGCAATCTTGGTTGTAGTTCCATGTTTTTTATCACTTTGAATATTTCTTGCCACTCCCTTCTGGCCTGCAAAGTTTCTGTTCAGAAATCAGCTGACAGTTGTATGGGTGCTCCCCTGTAGGTAACTAACTGCTTTCCTCTTGCTGCTTTTAAGATTCTCTCTTTCTCTTTAACCTTTGGCATTTTAATTATGATGTGTCTTGGTGTGGGCCTCTTTGGATTCCTCTTGTTTGGAACCCTCTGTGCTTCCTGAACTTATAAGTTTATTTCTTTCCCCAGGTAGGGGAAGTTTTCTGTCATTATTTTTTCAAATAGGTTTTCAATTTCTTGCTCTCTTTCTTCCCCTTCTGGCACACCAATAACATGAATGTTGGTCCTCTTGAAGTTGTCCCAGAGGATCCTTATGCTATTTTCTTATTTCTGGATTCTTTTTTCTTTTTGCTCTTCTGGTTGGGTGTTTTTTGTTTTCTCATGTTCCAAATTGCTGATTTGATTCTCAGCGTCCTCTACTGTTGATTCCCTGTAAATTATTCTTCATTTCAGTTCATGTGGCATCGATGTTCTCAATTTTTTTTGTCATACTCTTACTAATATCCTTGAGAATCCTTATAACCATTATTCTGAACTCTGTATCCATTAGCTTGCTTGAATCTATTTCACTTAGTTCCTTTTCTAGAGATTTCTTCTGTTCTTTCCTTTGTGACATGTTTCTTTGCCTCCACATTTTGGCTGCTTCCAGGTGTCTGTTTCTATGTATTAGGTAGAGCTGCTATGTCTCCTGGAATTTGTAGAGTGGCTTTGTGTAGTAGGTGTCCTTTAGGGCCCAGTGACTCAGCCTTCCCAGTCACCTAAGCTGGGCCTTCTAGGTGCTCCCCTGTGTGGGCTGTGTGCACTGTCCTGTAGTAGTTGAGCCTTGGTTGCTGTTGGCATCCCTGGGAGGAATTTACCCCCAGGCCAATCAGCTGTGAGGACCAGCCGCAACTATAGCCAAAGAGCTGCTGGGCCGGAGACACCCCTATGGAGCAGGATTTACTTCAGTGGGGCTTTGGTGTTCACCAAGTGTGCCCCTTGAGTGTGTCACTTGTGGATGTGGTAGGGTTGTAATCCAGTGTGGTCAAGTCTGATCAGCAGGTGCACTGTCTCTGGGGCCTCCCGGGAGGTGAAAAGTCAGCCTCTGCCAGTGCCTTGCTCAGGGCCACCCAGCAAACCGTAGTTGGCTGCTACTTGTGCTGGGCTTGGAGGTGTCCAGGAGAGGCCAAGCAATGAGCCAGTGCAGCTGCTGCTAGTGCCAGGCCTGGGGCTGCTTATCAAAATGTATGGGGCACATTGCTGCTTTTTTGAGAGATTCTAGGAAAGTCCTAAGCATGAGGCTGGAGAGGCCACTTGCACAGAAAAGCCCCTGGAAATGGCCTGGATGAGCTGCAGGTGGGGAGAGGCGGGGCCTCTGGGAATCACAGGGCGGGGCCAAAGGCGGGAGTCAGGTGCTGGCGATTCAAATATGGCGCCTGCTTGCCGGCTGTGTGCAGGGAGGACTCGCCACAGGAGCCATGGCCTCCACCAGCCCTTCTGCCTGGGGGGAAGCCGCCCTCCGCCTGTCGCCGGATTTCAGGCAGGTTAGTTCCTCCAGAGTGTCCCAGGTCCTTTCCAGCTGCTGCCTGGAGCTGGGCTCAGAGGGAGCGCGTCCGAGTGAGTCCGTGCTGGGCCCTTTGAGAGGAGCTGCTGGGGCTCCCTCGGCCTCCGCGACCCTCAGGGACAGTTCCCGCTGGTTTCACAGCCTGGAGTTGTGGGGACGTCTCTTCCCGGCCCTGGAGCCCTGGGCTGAGGGCCTGATGTGGGGCTGGGAGCCCTCGCTCCTCTGGGAAACCTCCACCGCCAAGATGTCCTCCCGTGTTTACTGGCGGCACCGGGTGTGGGCCCAAGGCTGCGTCTCCGGGATCAAGCCCCAATTCCCCCGGCATCTCTGCCCCTCCTTCCGGTCTCAGTGCTTCCTCAGCTCCCTGGTTGTGGGGCTTCTGTGCAGCCAGATCTCAGCAGGCTCTGAGTGCTGGTGGTTCTGTATTTTAGTTGTAATTTTGATGTGGTTGCGGGAGGCGGTGGGTCAGCTGTTACCTACGCCGCCATCTTGTTTCCTCTCTTCCACGTAGAATCTTGCTGATGTTTTAATCAAATCATATTAATTTCATAGTCAACTTTGGGAAATTGACATTATGTTTTTTCTATCTGAGAGCCTGACTCCCCATTCGATGAGACCCATCAGGCGTCAGTATTGACACGACCTGCACCCGGGGGCGGGGGTGGTGCTTGGGGCCCGCGGCGCTTCCCTCAGCTGGCCTGGGACCCGAGCTGCGCGCCCCCCAGCCCCTCGGCTCCCGGGCCCCCTGCAGCGCAGGGTCCCCTGCCGACGCCCCCAGTCCTGTGCCCCTGGATGTATTTTGTTCATCAGTTTATTTTGTTCCTTGGATTCCACGTATGAGTGAGATCATGTGATGTTTGTCTTTCTCTGCCTGGCTTATTTCACTTAGAATAATACTCTCCAGGTCCCTCCCTGCTGTCCCAAAGGGCACGAGATCCTTCTTTACAGCTGCGTAGTATCCATGGTGTGAACATCCCACAGCTTTTTTATCCACTCATCCACTGACGGGCACTTGGGCTGTTTCCAGATCTTAGCTATTGTAAACTGTGCTGCTATGAACATCGGGGTGCATATATTCTTTCTGATGAATGTTTCAGGATTCTTAGGATATATTCCTAGGAGCGGGATCACTGGGTCAAAAGGCAGCTCCATTTCTAATTTTTTGAGGAGCCTCCACACTGTTTTCCATAGTGGCTGCCCCAGTCTGCATTCCCACCAGCAGTGCACCAGGTTCCCCTTTCCCCACACCCTCGCCAGCACATGGCGTTTGTTGATTTGTTGATGGAGCCATTCTGACAGGTGTGAAGTGACACCTCATTGTGGTTTTAATTTGCATCTCTGATGATTAGCGACGTCGAGCATTTTCTCATGTGTCTCTTGGCTACCTGTGTGTCCTCTTTGGAGAAGTGTCTATTCAGGTCTTTTGCCCATTTTTTGATTGGATTGTTCTTCAGATTCCTTGTCTGTTTGCTGTTATATCACCACTTTCATTTCTGATTTTGTTGAGTTTTATGAGTTCTTTGTATATTTTGGAAATTAGCCCCTTATCAGATGTATCCTTGTCTAGGAAGTAAATGGGCCAAAATAAATAAAAACCCACCTCATAATTATAAGAAATAAAAAATGTATGTTTTGCCCTCAAACTATAAATATTATACCAAATAAAAAATATAAAAAATAAGGCAACAAAACCTGAGTCTTAATGAATTATAAATTAAAAATAATCCATAATGTTTTTGTTAATAAAGCCCCATAAGACTTAACTGCCTACCATTAACCTGCCTTTCACTTTGGAGAAAATAAAATTTTGCCTTGACTTCCATCCAAGGTTACAGCCCTGCCTTTTTCCCAATGGTCCATTGGTTAGTAAGACAAATGCTAACACTAAAACTTCCTAGAAATAAGCCTTCCTAGCACTGTGGGAACTCATCACTCAACCAAAAGGTTGGCTATCAAATACATCCTTGGAATTATTTTATGACCAAAAGGGAAATATATGAACAAAAAGGGGCCACATACTAACCTGACAAGCTCAGTGAAAGCCTGTGTGATGGCCTTGCAAACTCAGAGACCTAAAATAACCACAAGCATGGTCTGAAATTAAAACTTTATTACTAAAAGCAATTTATTGAAGGTAGTCATGTCCTACAACAGAATCTTACCTGAAAAGTCAATCTTTACCTTAACTAATCCTGTCAATTGTCTTTTACATTTACGATAACATCCCTTTAAAATGTCAAAATAGCCTGGCTGGCATGGCTCAGTAGTTGAGCGTCGACCTATGACCCTGGAGGGCACAGTTCTACTCCTGGTCAGGCACATGCCCAGGTTGTGGGCTCAACCCCCGGTAGGGGGACTGCAGGAGGCAGCCGATCAGTGTTTCTCATCGTTGATGTTTCTCTCCCTCTCCCTCCTCTCTCTAAAATCAATAAAAACATTAAAAAAATGTCAAAATAACTTCCCCTTTTCCGGACCCCTCAGTATACATCCAATACAGCCGAACAGAAACCACGAATCCTCTCATTATTATTTTTGTCTTGTTAATTATTAACTATCCTATGCCCACCTCTATAAATTATTAACTATCCTATACCCACCTCTATAAAAAGTATAAAGGGTGTCCCAAAAAATGTATACACACTTTGGATAATTATTAATTCGAATGGGTTAAATCTGAAAAGAAAGAAACATCAATTGAGCTGTCAGCTCTTAAGTGTGCATACATTTTTTTGGGACACACTATATGTATATTTCTATCATTTTACTTTTTACCTGATCCCAGAGGTTTCCCCACTTTACTTTTTTCTGCCTCTCTAATCTATTACAAATAAATTTCATATAACCAACTTATGGTCTTCTCTTTCAATTGTAATATATAAAATAACATACAAAACTGTCATTCTATAAAACATTATTTCAATCCATTAAAATTTTGCTTCCCAGCAATTGTCAACAGTTTGACTCAAATTCACAAAAATTCTTTACAGGTTCACATATTTCTTACATTGATAATTGTCACCAACTTTTGTGCGGAACCTTTGTGGCCCCAGGCACGGAGGAGCTGCCTGGGTGAGCTGCAGATGTGCTCTCCTGCTCCCTGACCCAGACCTTGAGGCACCAAGGCGATACTAATTTAGCTTGCGGCCTTAAATTCTAGAAAGGCTTATTAGGAAGCTGGCCCTGGCCTGAAGGGTTAAGGGACAGTCAAGCTACATACCAAGCCAAGGACTCAATCCTCCCCGCAAGTTCCCATTAGAAGCCGAGATAAAGACAGTTTCCAAGGCCTGAGCTCCTGCAGGAGGCAGGGTGTTTAACTGAAGGTGTGTTTGTGCGGCCTGGAGAGAACTACTTTGTATCGGGCAAGGGGAAGGAATGCGGGGCGGGGTGCTATTCAGCAAGAACAACAGCGCGGGTATAAATTGAGCTGGGAGAATAAACTCGGGCTGCAGCCCTCACGACCTGCAGTCCTCCCGATCCCATCTTTTTTGTGTCTGTCTTTTCTCCATCCTCACCCCTACTCTCGGGACCGTTCGACTCTGCTGGCGGGCTCCGGCAAACTTTAATAAAAATACTCTCCAAATCCCCTGGACTCGTGTTGTGGAATTTTTGCCGCACGAAGTCAAGAACCCCACATTCCCGACCGTGCGGGGCACTTGCCTAGAGCTCAGCCCTTTCTAGTGACAGAGTGACAGAACCTTGTGTACTCACGCGCTTGTTGGGTACTTTCTACCTTTTGGTTACTGTGAACAGTGCTATTTTCAGTTTCTTGGTTACATATTTTGCAGTGGAGTTAGTGAACACTGTGTGGTAATTGTTCATTTTACACGGGCTATGCTGCACTATTTGCACAAGCAATGTTTAAGAGCTCCAATTTTTCCATTTCATTATAAATACTTGTTTTCTTGATTATAGCCTCGTCTGTGAAGGGGATATCACACCATGCTTTTGATGTTGAACAGTCTTTTGTGCTTGTTGACTTAGTGTGTCTTTTCTGGAGATGGAAGTAGTCAAGCTCATTTTTGAAATTTACTTGTCTTTTCATACCTAAGTTTTACAAGTTCTTGGTTATGGATAGCAGAGTGTTATTGGAGACGTGGAGTGTAACTATTTTCTTGCATTCGTGGGCTCTCTTTTTCCTCTTTGGGTAGCTTCATCTGATGCACAGAAGTTTTTAACATTAAAGACATTTTATTCTTATGTTTATTTTCCACTGCTTGTGCTCTGAAAGAGTTTGCTCGGATGCCTCAGCAGCAGCCGCCTGCCTCTCGTGTGTAATGTGCATTGTCATTGTGTCATTTCATTGTGTTTGATATACTCTAATGATTTCCCCCCTTTTAGGTTAGATTGAAAATTTAGGGGGGTTGGGGCTCAGGCCCTAAGCCCTAAGTGTCACCCTAAGTGTCAGGTCAGGGGTAGGGTCAGGGGTAGGATGAGGGTGAGGAGTTGGGTTAGAGCTGGTGCTGGGTAAGTGTTGGAGTTAGGGTTAGGGTTAGGGCTAGGGTTGGGCGTTAGGGGTTAGGATTTGGGGTTAGATGGTAGGGGGTAGGGTTAAGGTTTACAGTTAGGTTTTTGGTTTATAGTTTATGGTTAAGGTTTGGTTTAGGGCTATGGCTCGGGTTAGGGTTAGAGTTAGGGAAGCATTAGGGGTTAGGGTTCAGGTTAGGGTTAGGGATAGGGCTAGGTTTAGGGCTAAGGCTAAGGTTAGGGTCAGGGTTAGAGGTTAGCTTTAGGATTGGGGTTAAGATTAGGGGTGAGTGTTTATTTTTATTTTTTCATTTGTGTATTATCAAAGATTTATTTGAATATGTTCCAGATATTTAAAGCATGAAATAGTTTATGCCTAACATGAATTCAATACATATTGTAAATTTTGTAAATGCTAATAGCAAAGACTGTGTAGAATCGTGTACTTTTATTTTTAAAAATAACTCTTTATTAAATTTATTGGGGTGACAATGATTAATATGAACATAGAGGTTTCAGGTGTGGGTTTCTGTGTTACAAGATCTGTATATTGCTCTGTGTGCCCTCCACCCAAAGCCATATCTTCTCCCATCACCATATATTAAGACCCCTTCACCCCCCACCCCCTTCCCTCTGGCAGCCACCACACTGCTCTTTGTGTCCACCATTTTCAGTTTTATATCCCACATATGAGTGAAATCGTATGGTTCTTAGCTTTTCCTGACCGACGTATTTCCCTGAGCATAATATTCTCGAGGTCCATCCATGTTGTGGCAAATGGCAGCATCTCACCCTTTCCACGGCTGAGTAGTGTCCATCGTGTGCATGTCCCACATCTTCTTTGTCCAGTCCTCTATCGCAGGACACTTTGGTTGTCTCCACGTCTTGGCCACCATGAATAATACTGCAGTGAAAGTGGGGGTGCATATATCTTCGCGAATACGTGTTTTCGTTGTTCCAGTATACACCCAGGAGAGGGATGGCTGGGTCGTATGGTAGCTCTATTCTTAACTTGTTGAGGAATCGCCAGGCTGCTGTCCACAGAGGCTGTGCCAGTCTGCATTCCCACGAGCAGTGAGGGAGGGCTCCCTTCTCTCCACAACCCCTCCAGCACGTTATTGCTCGTCTTGTTGATAACAGCAACTCTAACAGTGCGAGGTGGTATCTCACGGCAGTTTTTGTATTTCCCTAATAGCTAGTGAGGTTGCACATCTTTTCATATCTGTTGGCTGCCTCTTTGTCTTGTTGTCAATTCCTTTTGAGGAAGAAGTTTTTAGTTGGATATAGTTCCATTCATTTACTTTTGCCTTTACTTCCCTTGCCTTTGGGGTCAAGTTCATAAATTGTTCTCTGTGGCCAAGGCCTATAAGTTTGGTGCCTATGTTTTCTTCTATGTATCTTATTGTTTCAGGTCTCACATTTAGGTCTTTGATCTATTTTGAGTTAATTCTTGTACACGCGGACAAACTGTAATCCAGTTTCATTCTTTTGCATGTGGCTTTCCAGTTTTCCCAGCACCATTTATTGAAGAGACTTTCTTTACTCCATTGTGTGTTTCTGGCTCCTTTGTTGAGAATGATCTGCCCACATACAGTGGTTTTATATCTGGGTTCTCTATTCTGTTCCACTGATCTGTGTGTCTGTTGCTGTGCCAATGCCATGCTGTGTTTTTTTTTTTTTGTTTTTTTTTTTAAATTTATCTTTATTGTTGAGAGTATTACAGGTGTCCCATTTTTTCCCAACTGACCCCCTCCACTTTGCTCCCACCCCCTCCCCAGGCCTTCACCCCATTATTGACTGTCCATGGGTTATGCATATAACTTCTTTGGTTAATCTCTTCCCACCCTCCAACCCCCTTCCCTCTTTCCTCTGAAATACGATCGTCTGTTGTCTGCGTCAATGTCTCTGGATCTATTTAGTTCGTCAGATTCTTTTGTTCATTAGCATCTTCTTAAAGAAGACCCTTCAACTTTTCCTGTAGTGCTGGTCTAGCGGTGATGAACTCCTTTAGCTTTTTCTTATCTGTGAAGCTCTTTATCTGACCTTCAATCCTAAATGAAAGCTTTGCTGGGTAGAGCAATCTTGGTTGTAGGTTATTGCTTTTCATCACTTTGAATATTTCTGGTCACTCCTTTCTGGCCTGCAAGGTTTCTGTTGAGAAATCAGCTGACAGCCGTATGGGTGCTTCCTTGTAGGGAACTAACTGCTTTTCTCTTGCTGCTTTTAAGATTCTCTTTGTCTTTAACCTTTGGCATTTTAATTATAAGTGTCTTGGTGTGAGCCTCTTTGGGTTCCTCTTGTTTGGGCCCCTCTGTGCTTCCTGGACTGGTAAGTCTATTTCTTTCCCCAGGTAGGGGGAGTTTTCTGTCATTATTTTTTCAAATAGGTTTTCAATTTCTTGCTCTCTTTCTTCCCCTTCTGGCACACCAATAATATGAATGTTGGTCCTCTTGAAGTTGTCCCAGAGGATCCTTATGCTATCTTCTTATTTCTGGATTCTTTTTTCTTTTTGCTCTTCCTGTTTTGTGTTTTTTGTTTCCTTATGTTCCAAATTGCTGATTTGATTCTCGGTGTCCTCTACTCTACTGTTGATACCCAGTAAATTATTCTTTATTTCAGTTCATGTAGCCTTAATTTCAAATTGGTACTTTATTATGTCATCGATTTTCTCAGTTATTTCCCTAATAGTCTGCTTAAACATCCTTATAAACAAAATTCTGAATTCTGTATCTGTTAGCTTGCTTGGATCTATTTCATTTAGTTCCTTTTCTGGAGATTTCTTCTGTTCTTTTGTTTGTGACATGTTTCTTTGCCTCCATATTTTGGCTGCTTCCAGGTGTTTCTTTCTATGTATTAGATAGAGCTGCTATGTCTCCTGGAATTTGTAGAGTGGTTTTGTGTAGTAGGTGTCTTGTAGTGTCGAGTGGCTCAGCCTCCCCTGTCACCTAAGCTGGGTCTTCTAGGTGCTCCCCTGTGTGGGCTGTGTGCGCTGTCCTGTTGTAGTTGAGCCTTGGTTGCTGTTGGCGTCCCTGGGAAGAATTGACCCCCAGGCCAATTGGCTGTGAGGACCAGCTTCAGCTACAGCCAAAGAGCTGCTGTGCTGGAGAAACCCCTATGGAGCAGGATTTACTTCAGTGGGGCTTTGGTGTTCACCAAGTGTGCCCTTTGAGTGTGTCACTCATTGATGTGGTAGGGTTGTAATCCAGCGTGGTCGAGGCTGACCACCAAGTGCACTGTCTCTGGGGCCTCCTGGGAGGTGCAAAGTCAGCCTGTGCCAGTGCCTTGCTCAGGGTCACCCAGCATGAGCTACACAGCAAACCATAGTTGGCTGCTACTTGTGCTGGGCTTGGAGGTGTCCAGGAGAGGCCAAGCTAGGAGCCAATGCAGGTTGCCACTACTGCCAGGCCGGGAGACATTCATCAAGCTGAATGGGGCCCGCTGCTTCTTGTTTGAGAGATTTTAGGAAAGTCCTAAGCATGAGGCTTGAGAAGCCACTTGCATAGAAAAGCCACTGGAAATGGCCTGGATGAGCTTGCAGGTGGGGAGGGGTGGGGCAAAGGCATGAGTCAGGTGCTGGCAATTCAAATAATTTACCTGCCTGCTGGCTGTGTGTGGGGAGGACTTGCCAAAGAGCAATGGCCTCTGCCAGCTCTTCTGCTTGGGAGAAAGCTGCCCCTCCACCTCTGGCCCCAATTTCAGGCAGATTAGTTCCTCCCCAAATGTCCCAGGTTCCTTTCAGGCTGCTGCCCAGCGCTGGGGCTCAGAGGGAGTGCGTGTGAGTGAGTCCGTGTGCTGTCCCTTTAAGAGGAAAGCCTGGGGCTCCCGCAGCCTCTACGACCCTCAGTGATAGTCCCACTGGTTTCATAGCCCAGAGTTGTGGGGATGTCTCTTCTGGGCCCTGGAGCCCTGGGCTGGGGGCCTGCTGTGGGGCTGGGACCCCTCCCTCCTCTGGGAAACCTCCACTGCTGAGATTCCCTCCCAGGCTTAAACCGCGGCACCGGGTGTGGGCCCGAGGCATGTGTCCTGATCCGCCCGCATCTCCGCCCCTCCTACTGGTCTCGATGCTTCTTCAGTTCCCTGGTTGTAGGGCTTCTGTTCAGCCAGATTTCAGGAGGCCCTGAGTGATGGTGGTTCTGTATTTTAGTTGTAATTTTGATGTGGTTGCAGGAGGCGGTGGGTGCAGCTGTTACCTACGCCACCGTCTTGTTTCTCTCCAGCCATGCTGTTCTGATTATCGTAGCTCTGTAGTGTAATTTGAAGTCAGGGAGTGTGATACCTCCAGCTTCCTTCTTTTTTGTCAGGATTTCCTTGGCTATTCAGGGACTTTTGTGGTTTCATACAAATCTGATGATTTCTCATTTGATTTATGTATAAAACAACACTGGTATTTTGATGGGGATGCATTAAACCTGTGTATTGCTTTTGGTAATATGGCCATTTTAACTGTGTTGATTCTTCCAACCTCTGAACACAGGATATTTTCCCATTTTGTTGTCTCATTTTCAGTCTATTTCAATAATGCTTTGTGATTTTCAGAATATAGTTCTCTCAGGTTCTTTGTTACGTTTTTTCCTGGGTACTTTATTCTTTTCATTGTAATTGCAAAAGGAATTGTGGGATTTTGTTTTCATTTCTTTTTCTGAAGTTTTGTTGTTAGTGTACAGAAAGGCAATGGGTTTTTGTACATTGAGTTTGTATCCTGCAACTTTACTGTATTTGTTTATTGTTTCTAATAGTTTTTTGGTGGAGTCTTTAGGATTTTCTAAATACAGAATCATGTCACCTGCAAAAGCATCAGTTTCAATTCTTCCTTCCCTATTTGGGTGCCTTTTATTTCTTTCTCTTGCTTGATTGCTCTGGCTGGGACTTCCAGAACTATGTTGGATAAGTGGTGGAGTGGGCATCCTTGTCTTGTTCCTGATCTTAGAAGAGAAGCTTTCAGTTTTCACCATTGAGTATGATATTAGCTGAGGGTTCATCATATATGGCCTTAATTAAATGTGAAGGAATTTTTCTTCTATTCCTATTTTATTGAGTGTTTTCATCACAAATGGATGTTGTATCTTCTCAACTGCTTTTTCTGCATCTATTGATGAGGTCATGATTTCTATCCTTTCTTTTGCTAATGTGGTGCATCACATGGATTGATTTACACATGTTAAACCATCCCTGTGCCCCTGGAATAACCCCCACGTGATGTATTATTTTTGATGCACTACAGCATTCAATTTGCTAGTCTTTTGTTCAGGATTTTTGCATCTGTATTCATCAGAGATATTGGACTGTAGTTTTCTTTTCTTGTGTTATCCTTGCCAGGTTTTAGTATCAGGGTTATATTGGCCTCATAAATGTGTTAGAAAGTATTGCCTCTCCAATTTTTTAGAAGAGTTTGAGAAGGACAGATGTTAAATCTTTGAACATTTGGTAGAGTTCACTGGTGAAGTGATCTGGTCCTGGGCTTTTATTTTTTGGGAGGTTTTCGATGGTTGTTTCAATTTCCTCACTGCTGATCAGTCTATTTAGATTTTCCAATTCTTCATGATTTAGTCTAGGGAGGTAAATATTTCTAGGAACTTATCCATTTCTTCTAGGTTATTGAATTTGGTGGCATATAGTCTTTCATAATATTCTAGTGTGATCCTCTGTAAGCACCCTGCGAGGGAGCACTTAAACATATAAAGCAACTACTCACAAACTAAAGGGAGAAACAGATCAAAACACAATCATAGTTGGGGGCCCTAATACTCCATTGGCAGCTCTAGACAGATCAACCAAACAGAAAATCAATAAAGATATATTGGCTTTAAGTGAAATGCTAGACCAAATGGACATAATTGACATTTACGGAGCCTTTCATTCCAGAACATCAGATTATACAAACTTCCCCAGGGCACATGGAACATTCTCAAGGACAGACCATGTGTTGGGTCATAGCACTAGCATCAACAAATTCACAAAGATTGAAATCATACCAAGCACAGTCTCTGGCCTCAGTGCCATGAAATTAGAAATCAACTGCAAAAAGGAAGTAAAGAAACCCACAAATACCTGGAGATTAAACAACATATTGGTAAAATATGACTGGGTCAAAGAAGAAATAAAGGATGAGCTCAAAATATATAGAGACACAAATGAGAATGACAATACAAAACCTTTGGGATGCAGCAAAAGCAGTAATAAGAGGGAAGTTTATATCATCACAGGCCTATCTCAAGAAACAAAAGAAGTCCCAAGTAAACAACCTAACATTTCATCTTAAAGATCTAGAAAAAGAACAGAAGCCACCCAAAGTCAGCAGAAGAAAGGAAATCATAAAAATTAAAGCAGAATTGAATGAAATAGAGAACAAAAAGACTGTACAAAAATTAATAAGACAAAGAGCTAGTTATTTGAAAAGATTAATAAAATTGACAAACCCCTGGCTAGAGTGTGGTTACTGTCAGGTTTGTAAAAAATAAAGTTGCATGTATACAATAGTTTTTTTCCTTCGAGTGCATCTGACGTTCACCGTCGTTTGCCAGTTCAGACCTTTACCCCCCAACACTTTATGTTTTTGTTGTTACAAATTATCCCTGTTTATGCTGTAAGGTTTTTGGTGATCTCACTTGTAGTGTTGTGACCTTTTATTCTTTGTTTCAGGTAGAATAACTCCCTTGAGTATTTCCTGCAATGGAGGTTTTCTGGTGATAAAATCTCTCAGCTTCTGTATGTCTGGGAGTCTTTATTTCTCCTTCATATTTAAAGGATACTTTTGCTGGATATATTATTTGTGGCTGGTAATTTCTCTCTTTCAGACATTTGAATATTTGGTTCCACTCTCTCTGGCTTGTAGAGTTTCTGCTAAGAAGTTGGATGAATTTCTGATGGGTTTTCCTTTGTAGGTCACTTCTTTCTTTCCCCTGGCTGCTTTGATAATGTTTTCTTTGTCATTAATTTTTGACACTTTTAGTACAATATGCCTTGGAGGGGTCTTCTTTGGATTGAAGTAACTAGGTGTTCTGTTTGCTTTTTAGATTCAAAGATCTAGTTATTTCCATAGGTTTGGGAAGTTCTCATCCACTATTTGTATGAATAGACTCTGTTCCCGTCTCCCTCTCTTCTTCTTCTGGAATGCTTATTATTCTAATGTTGCTTTTTCTGATGGAGTCAGAGAGTTCTCGTAGAGCTCTTTCATTTTTCTTTATGCTCAGGTCTCTCTTCTTTCCTCTGTGTCATTTCTAGATTCCTATCTTCAATATCACTAATTCTCTCCTCCATCTGGTTGGCTCTGTTTTCTGTGCTCAGTGGCTCATTCCTAACCTCTTTAATTGCATGTTTCATTTCCAGGATTTCTGACTGGTTCTTTTTTAAAGTTTCAATCTCTTTGGTAAAATACTCATTTTTTCATTGATTTGTTTTCTGAATGTACTGAATTGCCTTTCTGTATTTTCTCACATCTCGTTGGGTATTTTCAGGACTGCGATCTTGAAATCTCTGTCACTTATATCACATGTTTCCATGTGTTTCAGCTTGCTTTCTGGGGATTTTTCATTTTCTTTCTGATCATCCTCATTACCATGATTGTTCATGGTATTTGCTCCTCTCCTTTGTCTAGGCATGAATAGCCTTCTATAGCAGTGTTCTCTGAAAAAGTCTTTCTGCTATTTTCAAGTAAATGGTGCTGAATTGCAAGATTTTTTACCTCTGTGCTCTCCCAGACTCAACTTCCATGAGCTTCCATAGGACAGTACAGCCATGCTGCTTGGGGATGGGGTTTGATTTGCCCTCACTGTAATGGCGGCCCCAACATCCATGGGGGTCCTACCCCAAGCACCAAACCCAGGGATCAGTCACAGAGGGAAACAGTGGTTCTACTGCAATAGCTCTTTGTTTACAAATAAAATGTTCCTCAACCCGACACTGAGGGCAACAGGAGGTGAGTTTTGGGAGCACAAGGGGCAGCAGGGCTCTGTGGTTCTATTCCTTTGTCAGAGACACTCCTGCCTGACAGTGGACAGTGGCAGATCCCCACACTCTGTCAGTCATCTGCTGGCTCAGTCACTGTTCTCTCCCCTCGCCCTGCTGGGCTGCACCCCACAGTTCTCTGTTACTCCCGGCCAGCCAAAGGAAACTCCTGCTCCCATTCGTCCTCCCCTCTCCTAGCTGTGCTGCAAGCTCCTGGATACAGGGCTGCACCTGAGGGTTGTCTGAGCTCTCCTCCCTTCTTGCCTCCTGCTTATTCCCGGTTGCCCACCTTTAGATGTTTCAGTGGGTGGGTCTCTCGGGCATGCCTCTCTGTGTTGAGTAGGGAATTATGTGTTGAATTACAGTTGGTTAATTTGTTAAAATTTAAGGGGGAGAGGCCAAGGGTATCTCTCATGCCTTCATTGCTCTGACATCACTCCTCTATTGATTATATGTTATGTTATAGACTAATACATGCATTAATTATTTGGAATATGTTTCAGTCTTTGAAGAAATACACAGGTGAATTAATGTGTAGAATGTTTACACCTTCTGTGAGGTCCTATAATATAAATCCATTTTCTGTGGATGCATGTTGGAACATTCACTATATAGTTAGTTTCTTATTTATTAATTTTAGCCTTTGCTTAAAATATTTCATCAAAACCCTGCTTTGTATGTATTAATTTTAGAATGATCAAACAAGTTTTACACAATGAGTGGCTCATTGAATCTCTAAAACTGGACTATTATAATCATGTTTTGCTAGTGGCATTTACAAATGTATTCATGACATGTTATGTAATACACTAACACATACATTTTCTATTTGGAATACGTTTCAATCATTGAAGAAATACACAGGTGAATTACTGTGTAGAAAGCTCATATCTTCTGTGAAGTATAAAGCCATTTTCTGAAGGAGCATGTTAGGACATTCATTACATAGTATAAGTTTCATTTAGTAATTATAATCTTTGCTAAAAACAGTTTATCAAAATCTTGCTTCACACAAGTTAATCTGTGTGTGTGTTTTTTGTTATTGGGCATGAGAGTACTCGTACCAGAGCAAAGCCTTATAAATTTGAAATATGTGGTAATGCCTTTTATCTGCATTTTCTTGCTACTGTACTTGAGAGAATTCATACTGTAGAGAAGCTTTACAAATGTGAAACATGTGCCAAAGCCTTTGATTACATTCAACTGTTACACATAATGAGAGAATTTAAACTGGAGAGAAGCCTTTCAAATGTGGAACATGTGCCAAAGCCTTTAATAAGCATTCCCTTGTAACTGCACATAAGGGAATTCATACCCAACAGAAGCCTTACAAAAGCAAGCAGTGTGGCAAAGGTTTTATTCTGCACTCACCACTTGATTGACACAGAATTTATACTAGACAGAGCCCTAGTACTGAAGACTGCAGGAAAGCACATAACTGGACCTGCGGCCTCACTTGATACCAGAGGACAAGTACTTGAGAGAAATCCTGCATTCATACCACACAGTGAATGAACTTAGTCCAAAATAGACACGTCAGAAAACCACAGAAAATTCATTTTGCCAAGAGAACTTAAAGATATAAAAAAAGACGTCTTGAAATTTTGAATTGAAATCAAATCTAAGATATCAGTGACTATCAATCAGATATTGCTCTAAATTATTTATTATAGAGAATAATCCAAAGTTTAAAAATGTAGATGACTTACTTTTTAGGATTCTTCAAAATATCAAGAGGATGGACATTTGCATTTATATAATTACTTACACAATCTATTTTAAAAAATACTGACAGTATTTGAGATGTTTAACATATATATGAATGTGACTCCTCTCTCAAATCACGTAGTGCTATGTTTTTATTTTTAGTGTGCATGTGAAACTGTGGATTGACTGTTGTTGCCTCAGATCTGTGAGCTTTCCATATTAAGTTGGCTTCATGCATATTTACTTCTCATTGAGTATCGAGGACACTGTAATGTATTATATATGAAGAAAACCTAAACGGAGATGCTGTTTGTGGTTGACCTAGAACATTGATGTACGTCAGTCACCGTGAAGGATGTGTTTAGAGCAACATTTTTTTCAATTCATGTGATACAGGGGAATATTCTGAATTTTAAATCTTGTTACCATTTTCTCTTTAAAGAAAATAAAGTGGCAGTTTGTTAAAATCTGATGTATCTTCATAGTAACCACAGGTAGGTGTGATGAATATTAGTAGATGTGGTGGAAATAAAAGTTTCCGGAAATATCTGAGAATGTATAGAAAACTCACCCCTAAATAAATAAAATTATTATACATCCATGTTTCCCAAATAATTAGCCTCTGTTCTGAAAACCAAAAAGCCACAACACTCAGATCATTATTAGAAGATCAGGAGTGCTTTATGAATGTGTGATGTATTTGGACAAATGGCCCCACAGTGGGTTTGGCATGCTTTATTCAGCCTATGTTTGAACTTAATATTTTCATTAATAAAGCTGTATGACTGAATGTTTTTACTATCCCTCCTCGTTCAAAGTTGCAGTTAACGGTATACTCTTTGGTAACTCAGTGGAATTACTTTATTAGCAGTCCATTTCCCAGCACCCACAGACCTTAAATAATGTGAAAAGATTTCTCAGTAATTATATTTTTCTTTAAAAATGTTTTTAATCCTCACTCGAGAATGTTTATTTATTTGAGAGAGAGAGGAAAGGAAAGAGAGGAAGAGAAGCATCAGTGTGAGACAGAAACATTGACTGGCTGTTCCCCGGATGAATGTGCCCATTCGCAGTGCCTGTCGCTGAGCCCCAGCCAGCGGGACGCAGGGCTCGACCCACAGCAAGTGCGACACGTACCTACGGGGCGCAGAGACGGAACGTGGGGCAAGGGGACCGAGGAAGGGGTGTGCGCGTGTGTGTGCGCGTGTGTGTACACACCGTCTTCAGAAGGAAGGGAAAGAAGGGAATAAGTGATTTAAAGTTATGCGATAATTTACTAGAAAACTAAAAATCTAACAGATACATAATATGAATCATTTTCTGTGCATTACATTAAGTTGTTTTCCATATGCCGTGGCTCTTGAATTAAGCATCTAAAATTTCAGGTGCCTTGTTTACCTCCTGTGTCTCATATAAAACCTATTTTTTCCCTTCTCATAACTTTTTTCTTCTACGTAGGTGATGAAATACTTTTTACGAGACCCTCTCAAAGATTTTAAGAATGGTTTTTATCGAATTTAGTGGTATACAGAAATCAACTTGAAAATGGAAATAGTTCCACAGAGATCATATTAGTTGCATTTTGTTTAGCATATTTTATTTCATTTGTCTTTTAGAGAAAACACTATTAAATTAATGTCCTTTATGGATTCTCACTTTACAGAACTGATTTCACCAAAGTTACTCTACTTTCTCTGCCAATCACTGTGGCTGGAAACTTGGCAACATCATAAGCCTGTGTTTTGATGCTTATATGAAGTAAACACACACAAGACAGCACTGTCCATGCAACAGCTGCTCCCCAACGGAGAGACACCCCTTCCAGTCGCAGGGGTGCAGCACCAGGTCGCGGCAGAAAATGTACAGATGCGTCGTCAGAGAGCGACAAACACCGTGTGACTCCACTCATATGTGGAATCTAAAAAACCAAAATAAATAATTGAAACAGACTCATAAACAGACTCATTACCACAATGCTCCTGACCCCGACCCTGTGCTGCACTTCACGTCCTGGGGCTATTCTGTGGCGACCAATTTGGACTTAATATTCCCACCTCCTCCCAGCCCCCAAACCCCATCCTCTTTACCACTTGATAAAGTACATGCTTGTCTAAACACTATGCAACACACCTGAAACCACTACAAAATAATATTGAAAGTAAACAAATTAAAAAATTTAAAAAGTATAAAAAATATCCATGACGAAGAATTGGCATGAACTCTGCATGTGGAGAGAAGGCTCCTGTTCTCAGTCTGCACTACTCACTGAACTCAGGAAAATGAAATCTAATTGTTTCATTTCCTATTTCCCATCTGTCTCTCTTTTCTCATTCGTATTCTCAGCTGGAGACATCACATTCTCCTGTGAAGTGCTATGGCCACAGCATCACTGCTTTCCCTCTTCCACATCAACCACGCGAGCCCTCGAAGGTTCTGTTCAGTAATTTAGAATTTTTCTTACAATGACACACATCAGAATTTGATGAATATTTTGCATTATATTTTTCTAGAAGTATGTAGCTCACAACTCGTTTTCATGCAGAACCCTCTATATTTGAATTTGAATATGGGCTTTTGGAAAAGAGCAGAATGGCATCTGTGTGTTAGAAAATTGGAATAATCTTCCTGTTTTTGATTTTTATTAGTGTCCTAAAGAATGTCTCAGGGTGACATGATTACCTTCTCCTTTACAGAAGTGGGACCAGGACATGTTTAATAGGTTTTACCCTCACTCATATATATCTTGGTCACTATTTATAAAGAAATCTTAGACAAACAACGATAGCTTTGGTTCAAACATTTTATTACTTTGGATGCAAATTTTTTTTTTATATTCACAGCATGGCCAGAGGTATGTCCATAGGCATTACTTGGCCTTGAGTGTTCCCTAAGCCACCACCATGAGTCCCAGGGACTCCAGGTGAGCAGAGATTAAAATGAAAGCTCCACAGTCCAGTATTTCTCCAGTGTCCTGTGCTGGATGGCACAAGTTGGTAAATATCAGTTCCTGTGCATGCGTCCACGCCAAGGAACAGCACAACCATCACATAAACTGTAGACACTGGACACTGTTCTACTCTCCTTCCTGACAGACTCACCATGTGCAGCGTTCACGTCTACATACAGCTACTGATGTTGTGTGTCCGGGACTCATTACCTGGATTTGCGTCTCCACAGTTTTTTTTCTGTTATAGACCAAAGTACAGGGCTTAGAACATGCACAGAATGAAGTTGCAGCTAGATGGGATTCCATTTCCTGGGACCCTGGCGAGAAATCCTAGGCAAATGCAGCGATCTAAACGATGGGTAAGTCTGTTCTTTTGTTTCGCGTGGTGATAAATCAAACAGATGAAGCGTTGTACTTGCATTAACTGATCATTTTATTTTCATTTTATTTAGTTTTCTTTCTCTGTTGTATGTGAGCTAAGGAGACCTCTTGATGGACCACCAACAGACAGAAGAGGTGTTGTTAGTAACAGATTTCATATTCGTATTTCATTGTCATACTTAAGAATAAAGCATTTTTTCATATAGTTTCAGAGAATTCTAAGTATGAACATTAAGTCGTTTATTTTATGTAACAGGCAATTAGGTTAATAGAACAAAATCATACAAAGCCTGGGAGTATAGTTTTTATGGAAAGACAGCTCTGGAAGGAACCCAGATGCACAGGATGAGAATTTAAATGCCTTCTCTGCACCAACGCGCCCCCATCTGCCTCCTCAGAGGCTGTTCCCAGCTCTGGCCTCACCTCGGACTCTCTTCACACCAAACAGATTAGAGTCAGAATTTTGGTGGCTGATAATTTTAACTCTCTGGGCTGGTGTTTAAAATTTCAAAAACTTAAAAGCAGGTACATGAAACCAAAGACACGTTCTGGTGCCTTCACGTCATTTTCATTAAAACCTGTGCTCTGAGAGGCTCCTGTCCAGCTCTCCGCTTCCCACCCCTGCAGATTCAGGGGGGCGCGGGGGCGGGAAGCCCTGAAGAAACATCACAGCTCTGGTAAGAGAGGGGGGCGTAGAAAGGGGGAGCCCCCCTGAAGCCCGCGCTGGGCTCCGAACCCCGAGGGTTAGAGGCTGCAAAGCTCCCTCCCCTCGACACTGTGGACTGGCATCCAAAGGCTGGGATCTCAAACCCGGAGCAGAGGAGAAGGGAAGGAGTGGCCCGCGTGGAGGGCAGAGGGAGCCAGGGGAACAATGTGCCTGTAAGGAGGGGACTGCGCCTCCCAGTGAAAACACGCCCCCAATGCTGCAGACGGCACAGGTCTCTTTCACCCCGGCTGCTGCCTGTGGGAAAGGCCGTCCCACAGTGTGTGACTCCCAAATAGAAAGGGGCTGGAGGGCTGCACTGAGCAGCCACATACAGGGACTCTGCCTTCCCGTAAGGCATGGTGTAGAACCCCAGGAAGCATTTGATCTGCGCGGTGCGGGGAAGGAAATGAGAGCCCTCCTGCCGCCAGAGAGGGTCCAGAGCTGACAGAGGGCAAATCAGGACCCCAGCTCCCAGAGCTGCCAGGGTTTTTTGACCTGCTCTGTGGGGAGCTGGGGTAGAGCTCAAGGAGCTGCCCCAGCTTTACTCAGATCAGCTGTGCAGGGCAGCTACGGGGGTGAGGCTGACCTTGTGACCCCTTCTGCTTGGTACCAAGGCTCGGGGGCGACGGGACCTTGCAGGGTGGGTTCTCTGACTCTGTGTTGCTTTGTGCGCTTCTGAATTTTTCACTGCTCAACAGGTGTCCACCTTCCTGGCTTGCACTGGGGAGACAGACCAGCGAAAGCTGGGACTTGTGTCAGCATTGTGGAGAGTTTGAAGTAAGTGCCCTGTGCTTTTAGCCAAAACGAACTGGGGAAGGAGGGGTGGACGGAGGACAACTACCTTTCCTGCAGCCGGGAGCCCCGCCCCCAGTAGGAAAGGGGCTGGTTCAGCTCACTGAGGCCCCAGGTATGCCCAGCAGGGCAGAGTCCTGAGGGGGAAGGGAGATCAGCTCACAGGACAACAATACAAGAATAAGACTCTCAGGGACTATTGTTTGGGAACTGGAGGAAATCTTAAAACTCCTTCTGAGAGCTGGGCAGGCAAAGTGCTCACTGGAATTTTTTAATCAAACCCACTGAGCCCAGGCTGCTGAAACGGCCCAGACAGAAAAGGCAACAGGCTGAAGTCAATCTGAAGCTGCAGTAGGACAGAGCCTGGGGACCTAGAATCAGAGGACAGGGTAGGGCTGGGGAGCTGGCTGTGGAGCAGAGACTAACTTCCCCACAGTGAGCCTGACAGCGACACCTCTAAGGGGAGTGACACCCTGAGCTTCACTAGCCACCCTGCACCCTAAAGACTAGACTCTGGAGCAAGACCAGGCCACTACAAGGGGGAGGCAAATAGCTGACAAGAGGAGGTGGCCCACGGAGAGCCTCAGATCAACCATCTACCTGAGGACACCAGAGCCAAACCTGGACGCTCCTCACATTGGCTGGCACACAAGCACCTCCCAGGAGAACGCAAATCAGCACAAAAAACAGTGACCCGCAGACAACATAGGCTGCCCAGAAGACTCACCTGATTGACTGTTTAAAAAATTTTTTGAAAAGAGAGAAAAAAACAAATTTTTCTTTTTAAATTTAAAAATTTTTAATTAAAAAAAATTTGTTTAGCTTTGTTTTTGTTTTTTTATTTTTATTTTTTGTTTTGCTTTGCCTTGTCTTTTGTTCTATTATCAAGATTTTCTTGATATTCTCTGCTTAACTGCCAGGACATTATCATTGTAACCAGTAAGTTTACCGATTTTTCTCTGTTGTTTCCCCCGTATCTCTTACTGGTCTCCCTCCTTTCTCTGGCTTCATCTCTCTTTCTTCTTGTTCCATTGGCATAAATTTGCTTTTATTTATTTTCTTTTTTTCTTTTTCTCCCTTCTGTCTTCCTGTCTTTTTGTTTGTTTCTGTTTATCTGTTTATTGTATTTTTTTCAACTACTTTCCTATTCCTATGCTCTATCGTTAATTTTTTGCTCACCCTTCTTTTAGAATCTTTTCTCTGCCCCTTTTATCTCCCAGTAGCTTCTCTATTTTTTACTTTTACTTTTATTTTATTATTGCTTTTTTAACTTTTCATTACTATCAGCAATAATATCCATTCTCTATTTCTCTCTCTCTCTCTCTCTTTCTTTTTGCTTTAGCATTTGTGTTTTCACTTCGCTCTCCCAGTTCTACTTTCACTTGGGATGTTTTCATTGTGATTGTCTGGCTATTTTGTAAGATGCTGCTTGTTTCCTGGAAGTTTGGTTGTATATTGTCTGGCCTTGCCAGCACCTGTGCAACAGCTCACATGACATGGTGGGGCTGAGCCACACAGTTAGCCAACCTGACAGGAGAGTTCTACCAAAAATGGGTCAACAACAACCTAGACTCAATCACAATAGGAGAGCCCAAAGAACCTACAAAAAGGGAAACCCAAAAAAGGGACATGCCTAGAGAAAATAGCTCAGAAGTAGAAGGAAAACACACCACTGGGCTCCACTCGTCTCAGACTACAAAATTCCACCCCACTGGACTGGGAGACAGCAAATATATCTAATATACAGATACAAATACTAAAAGCCACCAAAAAAGGGAGACAAAGAACCCCCAAACTAAAGAAAAGGAAAATTCATCGGAAAAAGACCTTGATGAGATGGAGTTAAGCAAGTGATTAGAAATAGAGTTCAGAGTAATGGTTATAAAGATGCTCAAGGAAATTAATGAGAATAAGACACTTCATAGAAACTTATTGAAAAAACGAAAAAGTAGATAGATATCATAAACAAGAACCAGGCAGAAATGTAGAACACTATATCTGATATCAAGAATACACTGGAGGCCTGGTATTGGTACAACAACAGGCATATTGACTAACGGAATAGAACAGAGACCCCAGAAATAGACCAACACCATTATGGTCAGTTAGTATTTGACAAAGGAGGCAAGAGCATCCAATGGAGTAAAGACAGTCTCTTCAATAAGTGGTGCTGGGAAAATTGGACAGATACATGCAAAAAAATGAAACTAGACCACCAACTTTCACCACACACAAAAAAACTCAAAATGGATAAAAGACTTAAATGTAACTCACGAAAACATAAAAATCCTGGAAGAAAACATAGGCAGTAAAGTCACAGACATCCTATGTAGTGGAATTTTGACTGATCCATCTCCTAGGGCAAGAGAAACAAAAGTAAAAATAAACGTATGAGAATGCATCAAACTAAAAAGCTTCTGCACAGCAAAAGAAAACAGCCTCAAAATACAAAGGAACCCCACAGTTTGGGAAAACATATTTGCCACGGATGCATCTGATAAGGGGCTAATTTCCAAAGTGTACAAAGAACTCATACTTCACAGCAAGAGGAAGACAACCCAATTAAGAAATGGGCAAAGGACTTCAATAGACACTTCTCCAAAGAGGACATGCAGATGGACAAGAGACATGTGAGAAAATGTTCAAAGTCGATGATCATCAGAGAGGTGCAAATTAAAACCACAATGAGGTATCACCTCACACCTGTCAGAATGGTTCCATCAACAAATCAACAAACGACTCATGCTGGCGAGGGTGTGGAGAAAGGGGACCCTGGTGCACTGCTGGTGGGAATGCAGACTGGGGCAGCGAATATGGAAAGCAGAATGGAGGTTCCTTAAGTGATTCCACTTCTAGGAATGTATCCTAAGAATCCTGAAACACTAATCAAAAAGAATATATGTACTCCTATGTTCATAGCAGCACAATTTACGATAGCTAAGATCTGGAAACAGCCCAAGTGCCCATCAGTAGATGAGTGGATAAAAAAGCTGTGGGACAGTCACACCATGGAATACTACGCAGCTGTAAAGAAGAAGAATCCCGCCCAGTCGGGCGTGGCTCAGCGGTTGAGTGCCGACCTAGGATCCAGGCAATCGGGGTTTGATTCCTGGTCAGGGCACATGTCTGGGTTGCGGGCTCGATCAATGACTTTCTCATCATTAATGTTTCTATCTCTTTCCCTCCCTCTCCTTTCCTCTCTCTGAAATCAATAAAGATATAATAAATTAAAAAAAAAAAAAAAAAAAAGAAGAATCTCATACCCTTTGGGACAGTATGGATGGACCTGGAGAAAATTATCCTAAGTGAAATAAGCCAAGCAGAGAAAGAAAATCATCACATGATTTCACTTATATGTGGAATCTAAAGGACTTAATAAACAGATGGACAGAATAGATTCAATGACATGGAAGCATAGATCAGACTGATGAATGTCAGAGGAATGGAGGGCAGGTGGGTGGAGGGGGAGAGAGTAACCAAAGAATTTATATGCATGTATGCACAACCCAGGGACACGGATGGTGGTGGGGAAAGGGCCGGGGGGTGGGGATGGGGTGGAGTGGGTCACTGGGGAGAAAAAGGGGTATCTGTGATATTTTAAACAAAAATAAAATAAAAAAAGAATACACTGGAAGGCATTAAAAGCAAGCTCAATAAAGCAGAGGACAGAATAAGTGATTTAGAAGATAACGTAGAAAAAACCACTAATCATAGCAGCAAAAAAAAAAACACTGAAAAAGCATGAGGACAGTCCTAGGGAACTTTGGGACAACATGAAGCAAAAACAACATTCGTATCATAGAGGTACCAGAGGGGGAGGAAACTGAGCAAGGGATAGAGGACCTGCTGGATGAAATGATGACAGGAAACTTCCCTACACTGGCAAGTAAGAAAGCCACACAATTTCGGAAGCACAGAGGGTTCCACGCAAGAGGAACCCAAAGAGAACCACTCCAAGACACATCATAATTAAAACGGCAAATGTTAAGGACAGAGAATATTAAGGGCTGCAAGAGAGAGACAAGCAGTGGCCTAAAAGGGAAGCTCTATAAGGCTGAGAGCAGATTACTTAACAGAAACACTTCAGGCCAGAAGGGAGTGGCATGAAGTTCTTAAAATAATGAAAAGCAAGAACCTGCAACCAAGACTGCTTTATCCAGCAAGGATATCATTTAAAATTGAAGGTGAAACAAAGAACTTCCCAGACAAAAAAGGCTAAAGGAGTTCAGTACCACCAAACCAGCATTGCAAGAAACCCTTAAAGGACTGCTGTAAGAAAAAGAAGGAATAGTGAGAGAAAGATACATCAGCATAAAGGGGGAAATGTCATTAAATAAGCATATGTCAACAGTAACCTTAAATGTAAACAGAGTAAGTGCTCCAATCAAAAGACATAGGGTAGTTGAATGGATAGGAAAACAGGACGCAAATATATGCTGCCTACAAGACCCCCACCTAGGAGCAAAAGATTCACACAGGCTGAAAGTAAAGGGATGGAAAAAAATACTCCATGCAAATGGACACAAAAAAAATCTGGAGTAGCAATACTTATTTCTGACAAAATAGACTTCAAAATAAAGACCATCACAAGAGACAAAGATGGTCACTACATAATACTAACGGGATCTATCCAACAGGAGGAAATAACCCTTATAAATATATATGCATCCAATATAGGATCACCTAAATATATTAGAAGTTTCTTGGTGGACTTTTAGGGGCAGATGGACAGCAACACAATCATAGTGGGGGACTTTAACACCCCACTGTCAGCATTGGACAGATCATCACGACAAAATATCAACAGGAAAACACAGGCCTTAAATGATACACTACATCTAATGGATTTAATTGACATTTACAGAACATTTTATCCCAAAGCAGCAGAATACACATGTTAGGGCACAAAACAAGTCTCTACAAAGTCAAGAAGATGGAAATCATATCAAGCATCTTCTCAATCACAATGCCACAAAACTAGAAATCAACCAAATAAAAAAAATCATAAATATTCAAACACATGGGGGCTAAATAGTATGTCATTAAGCAATGAATGTGTTACCAGTGAGATCAAGGAAGAAATCAAACACTTCCTGGAAAAAAACAAAAATGAATAGACAAGAACCCAAAATCTATGGGATGCAGCAAAAGCAGTCCTGAGAGGAAAATTCATAGAATTACAGGCCTATCTCAAGAACCATCTAACACAACAACTAAAACAACTAGAATGAGAGCAGCAAGAAAAGCTCCGAGGAAGTAGAAGGGAGGAAATAAGATTAGAGCAGAAATTAATGACATAGAGACTAATAAAAAATGATACAAAAATCAATGAAACCAAGAGGTGGTTCTTTGAAAAGATAAATAAGATTGATGCACTTTTATCCAGACTCACTAAGAAACAAAGAGAGAGGACCCAAATAAATAAAATCAGAAATGAAAGAGGAGATATAACAACCAACCCAACAGAAATACAAAGGATCGTAAGAAAATACTATGAGCAACTATATGCCAACAAATTGGACAACATGGGTGAAACTGACAAATTCCTAGAAGCATACAACATTCCAAAGCTGAATTAGGAAGAGCCAGAAAACCTGAGTAGGCTGATAACAACTAATTGAATTGAAGCAGTAATGAAAAAACTCCCAGCAAACAAAAGTTTGGAACCAGATGGATTTATACAGCCGAGTTGTACCAAACTTACAAAGAAGAATTAACACCTATTCTATTCAAACTATTCCAGAAAATTCAAGAGGGTGGAAAACTCCCAAACTCTTTATGAGGCCAGCATCATCCTAATCCAAAACCAGATAAAGACACTACAAAGAAAGAAAATTACAGGTCAATATCCCTGATGTACATAGATGCTAAAATCCTCAACAAAGTACTAGCAAACCGGATCCAGCAAGACATTAAAAGGTCATACACCACGACCAAGTGGGATTTATTCCAGGGATGAAGTGCTGGTAAAATATCTGCTAATCAATAAATGTGACACATCACATAAACACAATGCAGGACAAAAATATGATCATATCAATAGACGCAGAAAAAGCATTTGACAAAATCCAGCACCCATTTCTGATAAAAACTCTCAGCAAAGTGGGAATAGAGGGATCATACCTCAACATAATAAAGGCCATATAGGACAAACCTACAGCCATCATCATAGTCAATGGGCAAAAACTAAAACCATTTCCATTAAAAACAGGAACAAGACAGGGGTGTCCACTTTCACCCTCTTACTCAACACAGTACTGGAAGTCCTCGCCACAGCCGACAGACAAGAAGAAAACATAAAAGATATCCAAATTGGAAAGGAGGAAGTAAAACTGTCATTATTTGAAAATGACATGATATTGTACATAGGAAACTCCGAAGACTCCATCAAAGTACTACTAGATTTGATAAATGAATTTGGCAAGGTAGCTGGATACAAAACTAACACCCAGAAATTGATGGAATTTTTATACATTAAGAATGAACTCTCAGAAAGAGAAACTAAAAAAATAATACCATTTACCACTGCAACTAAAAAAATAAGATACCTAGGAATAAACTTAACCAAGGATGTAAAACCTATACTCCGAAAACTACAGGATGCTGCAGAAAGAAATAGAGGAAGATTTAAACAAGTGGAAGAACATTCCATGCTCATGGATTGGAAGAATTAACATCATTAAAATGCCCATACTACCCAAAGCAATTTATAAATTCAATGCAATCCCTATTAAAATACCAACAGCATATTTTATAGACCTAGAACAAACATTTCGAAAATTTATATGGAACCAAAAAAGACCCTGAATAGCTGCAGCCATCATGAGAAAGAAGAACAGAGTGGGAGGGATCACATTACCAGACTTCAAACTGTACTACAAAGCCATTGTAATCAAAACAGCCTGGTATTGACATATTACAACAGGCATATAGATCAATGGAACAGAACAGAGACCCCAGAAATAAACCCACGCCATTATGGTCAGTTAGTATTTGACAAAGGAGGCAAGAGCATCCAATGGAGTAAAGACAGTCTCTTCAATAAGTGGTGCTGGGAAAATTGGACAGGTACATGCAAAAAAATGAAACTAGACCACCAACTTTCACCATACACAAAAATAAACTCAAAATGGATAAGACTTAAGTGTAAGTTGCAAAACCATTAAAATCCTAGAGGAAAAATTGGCAGTAAAGTTACAGACATCCCACATAGTGGAATTTACACTGATATATCTCCTAGGGCAAGAGAAACAAAGGAAAAAATAAACACATGGGACTGCATCAAACTAAAAAGCTTCTGCACAGCAAAAGAAAACAGCCTCAAAATACAAAGGAACCCCACAGTCTGGGAAAACATATTTGCCAAGGATGCATCTGATAAGGGGCTAATTTCCAAAGTGTACAAAGAACTCATAGCACTCAGCAAGAGGAAGACAAACAACCCAATTAAGAAATGGGCAAAGGACCTGAATAGACACTTCTCCAAAGAGGACATACGGATGGCCAAGAGACACATGAGAAAATGCTGGACGTTGCTAATCATCAGAGATGCAAATTAAAAACAGGTGTGAGGTGTCACTTCACACCTGTCAGAATGGCTCCATCAACAAATCAACAAAAGCCATGTGCTGGCGAGGGTGTGGAGAAAGGGGAACCTGGTGCACTGCTGGTGGGAATGCAGACTGGGGCAGCCACTTGGAAAACAGTACGGAGGTTCCTCAAAAAATTAAAAATGGAGCTGCGGTTTGACCCAGTGATTCCACTCCTAGGAATGTACCCTAAGAATCCTGCAACACTCATCAGAAAGGATATATGCACCCCGATGTTCATAGCAGCACAGTTTACAATAGCTAAGATCTGGAAACAGCCCAAGTGCCCATCAGGAGGTGAGTGGATAAAAAGCTGTGGGACATTCACACCATGGATACTATGCAGCTGTAAAGAAGAAGGATCTCGTACCTTTGGGGACAGTATGGAAGGACCTGGAGAATATTATGCTGAGTGAAATAAGCCAGGCAGAGAAAGACAAACATCACATGATCTCGCTTATATGTGGAATCTAAAGAACTTAATAAACTGATGAACAGAATAGATTCAGTGACATGGAAGCATGGATCAGACTGACGAATGTCAGAGGGATGGAGGAGGGCGGGTGGGTGGAGGGGGAGAGAGTGACCAAAGAATTTATATGCAGATATGCACAACCCAAGGACACGGACAATGGTGGGGAGAGGGACTGGGGAGGGGTCAATTGGGACAAAAGGAGACATTTGTAATACTTTCAACAATTAAAAAAGAAAAAAGAAAACTATATCCCACAAAACACCACATATTTACAGCAGCTTAATTCATCGAGAGAATGGAATATTACTCCAGTGCTAAAAATAAATGCGCTTTCATACCATGAAAAAACATCAAGGAAAGTTAAATGCGTATTACTAAGTGAACTAAGGCAATCGGAAAAAGATACATCCTGTATGATCCCAACATTGGGACATTCTGGGAAAAACCAAATTATAAAGACAGTAAAGAATCACCGGTTGCCAGGGGTTAGAGAAGAGGAAGAGAAGGCCGGGCAGAGCACAGAGCGTTTTCAGGGCAGCGAGTGCCCTGTGACACGTCGGACACTGCTGTCCAAACCCAGTGTGCTGGACGCCGAGGGTAAAGCCTGATGGAGATGCTACGGGCTCTGAGTGTTGCGGCCACGTAGGGGATCAGCTCAACCAAATGTCCCCTCTGGTGGGGACGCTGTGCGCAGAGGGGTAGATGGCACCTCGCTCTACCTCCTGCTCCAGAAAAAAGTCTACTTAAAAAATTTATTAATAAAGTTTCCTGGGCCCCACACAAGACCTACTGAATCAGAATCTTGGAGAGGGGTTATGATCCAAGAAATAAGATTTTTAGCAAATTCGTTTACAGATAAGATTATTAACAATGTAGGGAGAAATGAGAAAGGGAAAGGGGAGAGAAAATGGGACGGAAGAAATGAGCACAGAAATGAACACTGGCTGATGTTCCTGCTGGGTGCCGACCTCAGAGATTCAGACTCAGCAGAGCTAGAGTGGGGCCCAGAAATGTGTTTAAAAACTTCCTTAGGAGATTCTGCCAGAGGGAGGGACAGCCCTGCATCCAGCGAGGGAGCTTCACGGGAGCGAGGATGTTAGAAACGGAGCCTGGAGCTGAGAAGCAGGTTAGAACGGCCCCGTATTTCTGCAGGAGAAGCGAGAGTGTCCTGTGTAAAAGGAAAGAGAGGAGGGTGCAGCGAGGCGGCGAGGGAGGCAGTGAGGTGGTTTCTGCAGGAAGGCCGCCCTGCGACGTGGCCCGCGAAGTCGCGCAGGGGCACACTCACCGTGACCTCATGAAACGCTGCAGGTCGTCTCAGACGCAGACCAGGCAGTGGAGCTCTATGGTGCCAAGCAGCAGAGCTGCAGTTTCTAAACGCTGCAGCTGAGTATTTATTTTGAACAGGCAAAGCAAGTGGCAGGCCTGGGGATAAAAATCAGTACAACGGGCAAGAAAAAAATAGATTTTTTAAGACGACATTCAAAACCTATCAAGGCAGTGAGTGTGCCTGTGAACCAGCACCTTAGCTGGGGAAACCACATCATTTATTACTCAGAACAGGATGCTTGAGAGTAAAAGAGGCTTTTAATAAATATGCCAGGAAAACAGGTACAGGCCAGGACTGTCCCAGGCAAACCAGAGTGGATATCCCCCCAATGGTAAACTTGTTAGAAAGAATATAAAACATTCAGTCACATAGAGCATTGAAACACCAACAAGTATTGTTCTTTTTTAAAATTTAAAGAGGAAATCCCAACTAAGTCTATTTTGAAACATTTCTGAGAATTTCTGGAGGGGCGGTGGATCAATCGAACTACATCACACTCTCTCCGGAAAGGTGGGCGACTGAAAAGTGTGGCGACCGACTACCCTTCATCAGCCTGGGGAGCGACACTGACTCCCACGTCCAGGGGTCGCTGCCAGGGCCACTACAGGAAATAATCTAATGGAGGAGTTAGAAATACACCCATCAAATGTGTGTGGGAGACGTTTCACTGAGCGGCAGTAACTGTGGGCAATGGGACGGCAGCCTTCCTGCAGGCTATTTATTTAGAAACGAAAGATGCATGGATCTGAGAAGCCAGATGTAAGTGCTGTAAAACCTCAGGAACGCAGCGAGCAGGTGCTGTGCCTACCAGGGCGCGGGCACTGCCCTCAACCAACAGGGTGCGACTCAACACGGAGCCGCACATCCGCGGCCTGCCTGACCAGGGCCCAGCTTGCTCGGCCCAGGGCTGTGCGCCTCGTGGGAGAGCAATCTTGGTTCCATAATTAAACTTTAAAAGTAGTAACTGCCAGAAAGTTGAAAACCCCAAAATTCAACAAAGAAATTATAATTTATAGCAAGTATTCATTAAATGTTTATTATTTGAACGAATGACAGATAATTTCATCCAACAATCTTTAAATTGCTGAAAACTGACCATACTTAACGTTTCAAATTTCATATGACCTTATTCCACCTGTGCTCGTTTCTAAACGCTTGGTAAGTCCATTTCTTATCAAAAATACTCAAGCCCAGAGTGAATAAAGGGGTGGATTATAAAATTACTTTAGTTCAAGTGAAAAGGGAGAGTCTTACCAGACATTTCACCCAGTCACAAGTTATCTAAACTGAAACAAATAAAAATATAAATTAAGTTTTTAGGTCACTCCTTACACACTCATGCACTATATTCTACCACGTTAGGCTTCCTCCAGGTTCTGATTTTATGTGAAGCTTACCGTCCCTGAGGTTTTCTGATTACAGAACACAAGTCTTAATATTCACAAGCGTTTACACTTCAAACCAGGGCGCCAGGACCGAGGGAGACTTTCGACACTGATGCCGTTTCCCACAGGAACGTCCCACGTCCTGCTTCACGCTCAGAGGGGGGCTGCTCTGCACAGTTGGTGTCAATTCTCTAGTTTTCATTTGAAACGTAGTCTTCACTTTAATCAGGAGTCTGCCATGCCTTCCACTTCAAACTCATCTGCCCACGTCCGCAGGTCTTTGGCATCCTTTATTGTCCAGAATTTTGTAAAACACTTTAGCCTTTTCCTGGAGAGAAAATAAAACACTATTTACTTTATAAGTGAAATGTTGGGGAAAAGCACATCTCACCGGAAGCTCTGCGGCCGGGACATCAGACCCCACCCGGGCTGCGGGCGGGAGGGGCTGGTGTGGCGTCGGGGGGTTCTCAGGGCCGCCTCCGTTCCTCCCTCTTCTAACTCAGCCAGAGGCTGAGTGTGCTCACAGGATAAAAAGTAAAACTGATTTAATAAAATAAAGCTAACTAACGGGTAAAGTGCCAACATAACACAGCCCTGCTTTTTTCTGCAGAGAGCGACCCCGCTGTGTGTCTGGGTCCGAAGCGGTCTCTCAGTTCCAGTCGCTGCCGGCCACTAGCTTCCCGGGCGACCCGGTTTCTCGGGGAGCTTCCCACCCGCCACGTGGGCCTACAACAGCCCCTCTCTCCGGGCTGCCGCGGACTAAATGGGCTCATGCACACACAGCAGCAGGAACAGGAGCTGAGGCCGGTCCAGGCTGCTGCAGACGCTGCGGTTACATTCAGCAGGTATTAGCACTGTAACAAACGCACATCAATGCACAGATCTGGCCAACGGAACTGATGAGATAAGCACTTTTAGTGAAAAGGTAAAATAATAAATATCATGTCCTGATAAGTCAGCAGATTTTATCCCAACACAACCTTTTCCTACAATTCTCTGTTTGTCAAGGTAACTTTCTAGATTTCAGAATGCCACACAGTAGTTGGAAGGGTTAAAATATTTATTTGTAAGTCACCTGTGAATTTTATCACTCTTGATTTACAGGCTATATAGTAGCAACAAGTATAAAATATATTCTATTGACACCCAGCAGTGCATGTTTTGTAGTAAAGTTTTATTCTAGTTTCTTCAGGGAAAAAGGAAAATCATAGTTAAGACAACCAAAGAGGAATTAAAGTTGTCTTTGGACTTTGCAAAGAACTAGGGCTAAGCTTATTTTCTTTTTTAAAAAAATTTATCTGTATTGTTGAAAGTATTACAGATGTCCTTTTTTTACCCCCATTGATCCCCTCCACCCTGTACCCCCTCCAGGCCCTCCCCATAGCAAGGTCTGTGTCCGTGGGTGATGCTTATAGACATACAAGTTCTTTGGTTAATCTCTCCCCACTCCCACCCCACCTTCCCTCTGCGATCCCTCAGTCTCTTCCATGCTTCTGTGTCTCTCGATCTGTTTTGTTCATCAGTTTATTTTATCATATTCCACATACAAGTGAGATCATGTGGTACTTGTCTTTCTGACTGGCTTATTTTGCTTAGGGCTAAGTTTATTTTCAGACTCACAGATAATTCCTTTTCTCTTTGGAAAAATTTTGTATTAAATATTTTGTAACAATAGTTACAAATAGGATAATTACAAATATTTATAATTAGAAATAGGCTGTTGCTGATTACACCACCCCTCCTAATCTGGCGCTGCACAGATGGCCCAGGAGAGAAAGCCGCACGTCGCCTGCCGCCCAGCCGGCACCGCAAGGCGCGGGGCCCGGGCGGAGCCGCGGCTGCACAGCTGCGCTTCAGCACAGTCGGCAACTGTTTCTGTAACTGAACTGTATCAGCACTTGATGTGGTCACGGCCGGCCAGCGGGGCTCGGCGGTCGAGCGTCGCCCTAGGATCCTGGCGATCGGGGTTCGATTCCCGGTCAGGGCACAGGCCCGGGTTGCGGGCTCGCCGATCAGTGACTCTCCTCATTGATGTTTCTATCTCTGTCTCTCCCTCTCCTTTCCTCTCTCTGAAACCAATAAAGATATATTTAAAAAAAAATAAAAAGATGTGGTCACGATTTCCTGTTGGGGGCCTCAGGTTGGCGCCTCCCGCCTGCAGCGGCTGCTGGCCGGCCTCCAGGCCCTCACGGGCTGCGGGCCAGGGGCAGGTTCTTCCCATGTGGGCCTCTCCACGCAGCACCCACGGCGGGGCCCCTGGCTTCCCTCGGAGCCAGCAGGAGCCCCCGACAGGCCGCGATCTTTTGTGTCTAATCTCAGATGTGACATCCCATCGTTTCTGCCGTATTTTGCTCATGGAAGCAGGCCACTGGGTCGAGCCTGCACTCGGAGAGGGGGTGACACGCGTGAACACCAGGAGGCAGGGATCTCAGAGGCTGCCCCCGACCTGCCCAGCAACCTACCCCCCAGGCACCTCAGAATCTCCAGGTCGAGCAGGAGTGGGGCAGGAGGTAGATGAGAGCTTATGTGGTTTGATAATATAATCTTGTATTTGGGGAACAAAATACTGTAATTTATTATTTATTTATGTGATATTTTCCTAGGAATGTCTTCCAAAGTATATCTTGGGTACATCTTAAGAACAGCTTATATACTGACTATATCCAGGCTGGGCATCCAGGGTAAAGGGTGGAGTGCATTCACATACGTAGTCTAGGGACAGAGAGAAGCTGGGTTTAGAATGAAAAATTTGTCAAAAACAAACCCACAAAGTGACATGTAGAGACTGTCCAGAATTACCTAGATACATAATACGATTTCCATTCTGTCCTGACAGAAGTCCTAATTTCTGAATGCAACCACTGCATATCTGAATGTAACGTGTGGGGGGGGAAAGAGGTACCCCAAAGGTTTTATATATTGAGGTGTGTCTTTTTTAGTAATTTTTCTGTACAAATGAATGTTTTAAGCAACTAATGTGTTGGCACACATTACGGAGTTAACAATTCTTTAGAAAAAATGACAGAAAAACAATTTAGCAGCTTCCTAGATGACAATCTGGCTAGAGGAGCAGGCTGAATTTCACCCGCTTCAGGAGAGCTGTTTCCATGTCACTGTGATTAAATGTTTGTGTCTGAAAAGGTACTTAAAGGTAGAGATGCTCACGTACAGGACCAAGGACAAGCCTCTTCCTTGGAAAACTTGGAAGGTTTCGTTATAAATAAAAAAAAGCAACACAATCATTCTGACCTCTTCATATTTACTAATCCTTCCAGCTCTTCTGACTTGCTGGCTGCTTGCTTTAAAACTTCTCCAGGAACGTCTGCCAGCTTAGCCACATTCAGTCCGTAACTCCTCGCTGCCATTCCTCTGGTGATCTGATAAAGAAAAGTGACAGAACCAGGGGCTTCCTCACCTGCAAAATAAAGTAAAACCAAAACAGATGAAAACCGACCTGAAAGTTGGAAGAAATTAGAGGACTGAAGACAGTATCTAAGTTCTTGTAACTTTATTAAAGTTTCTAATCTGAAAACGAAACCCTCGCTCCTTATCGCCGGGTAGCTCCTTTGATCAAGTTTACATTTCCAGAAAAAGAATAAAAACTGTTTTGAAAATGCTTTTGCATTCAGGATCTTTTAGCTTAAAATGGTTTTTAAAAAAAAAAGTCCGTCCGGGCGTGGCTCAGCGGTTGAGCATCGACCTGGGATCCAGGCGATCAGGGTTCGATTCCCGGTCAGGGCACATGCCCGGGTTGCAGGCTTGATCAATGACTCTCATCATTGAGGTTTCTATCTCTCTCTCTCCCTCTCCTTTCCTCTCACTGAAATCAATAAAGATATATTTTTAAAAAAATAAAATAAAATAAATAAAAATGATTCATTGCAAGCTAAGAAATACTTAGTTTTATGCTGCTCACTGAAAAACTTGAAGTGAACGTCTGTATCAAACAGAGATCTGATACGTGCTGCACTGTAATTTCTCCTTTAAAAACAGATGTTTAAAAGTGTTACTATGGTGAAAGAACTGTCCAAACAGTTAAGTAACTAAACAAACTGGTTTGTTCCTAAATGTGCTAGAAACAAAACAGCAACAAAAACATAAGGGGACATTACATGTTGCAGTTTAAGTAAGATAGAGAAATTCTGGTTTATTAAGTATCCTAGTAACCAAGTACATGTCGAGGTGGGTGCTGATCAGTAGCACCCAGGTCCCACTTGGGAAGGATGGCTTTATTGCCCCCACTGTTAGAAAAGCTGCTGGCCAGGCCCCCAGCTCCTGCCTCTTTAGGAATTGCCTTAGCTGAGGGGAGCTGCTTCCCCCACGGTCACGGCCCATCGTCCGGGGCAGCCTGCATCCAGTGACTGGTAGCTGGGCAGGTCGGGGGCAGCCTCTGAGATCCCTGCCTCCTGGTGTTCACGCGTGTCACCCCCTCTCCCTGAGTGCAGGCTCGACCCAGTGGCCTGCTTCCATGAGCAAAATACGGCAAAAGCGATGGGATGTCACATCTGAGATTAGACACAAAAGATCGCGGCCTGTCGGGGGCTCCTGCTGGCTCCGAGGGAAGCCAGGGGCCCTGCCGTGGGTGCTGCGTGGAGAGGCCCACATGGGAAGAACCTGCCCCTGGCCCGCAGCCCGTGAGGGCCTGGAGGCCGGCGGGGAGGCGGATTTCACCAGTCACACCCTGAAGGGGCTGCCGCCCCAGTCAACACCTGCTGGTAGCCCCTGAGAGATTTTCAGGCAGAGGTATCAGCTCAGCTGTCCCTGGATTCCTGACCCACAGGCATTAGGAGATAATATCTGTTTGCTATTTTAAGCTGCTCTGTTTGGGGTAATTTGTTATGCTCTAATGGATAACTGATAACGGGTTTAAGGCCTGAGTCCCTCACCCCAAGTTGCGGGAACTCTGAAGGACCAGCCCAGCCTGAGCTCTCTGCAGGGCTGCTGAAGCCTTACGGCTGCCTCTCAGCCCATCCTGCCCTCAGGCGGGACCGTGCCGGCACCATTCAGCAACCTCTGGTATGTAAATCTCAGGTTCAGCTTCCTGGGGAACCCAGGCTTCTACACATGTACACGCATATGAATGAAAAACTTTTAAAGAATTGGTATGTAATGAAATACAATAATACAAACACAATACTGCATACAGTTTAATCTTTGATAAACCTAAAGCAACTCAGGATTATGCAACTTTTATTATAAAGTTCAATATAATTACACTGTGTTGCAAAAATGTCCACCAGGAACCACTTTACAATGATTTCTGATCCCCTCATACACATGTGATAAATGTGTCTGCATTAGTCTTTCATCAGCTAAAAATTAAAACATCAAAAGAGTGAACACAACAGAAAAACCGGATAATGGAATTTTCCTTTAGGAAAATAATACCTTTCTAATGGTGGGTGCTGGCAGTGGGAGGTGCAAAGATAGAGACTAAAACTCACGTTACAAAGCACCAAAAATACCTTCTGCCTCCAAATAAAACTTAAGGAACACAAAGAACAGGTGAGGAAGTGGGCGGGAACAGACAAGGAACGGAGGCACGGGGAAGCCAGTGCCGCCGACCCCACGTCTCACCTGCGTGCTCACGGACCAGGAGGGACGTGAGCAGCCGTCGGCTGTGAAGAAAGCAGCTCTTCTCATCTTTCAGACAAACATTCTCTTTATCACTTCCACTGGGTTAGTGCTAACTGATCTCCCGCGCCCTGGACTCACCTCTATGACCTAGCCTCATGCTGGTCTTTCTGATAAAGATTCATTCATCTATCTGTCGATTATAAACGGACAGATGGACAGACACAAAACCCCTTACTTAAACCTTGCCTTGCCGACATGTTTTTTGCTTTATATATAAAATATAGTATATACAGCTATAAAGTGCTTTTTACATTTCATATCGCCATCAAGCAGCTAAGTATATAAAATGTTACATTGTTCTGAATAACTTACTAACATACCTCAGTGCTGGTTATGGTAGTTTTCACACCATCAAAGTGAGTGACCGCTCTTCCAGCACCACCCGGGGCACGGTCTACCTAAGCGGGCCCCGCCCGTCCTTTGCCCCGTGACGGGCGGGCGGGGGGCGTGCACCGGTGCAGCGGGAACGTGGAGGCGGAGAGCACAGCCCACTTCTCCACAGCCCCCCACGGAAAGCCGTGGTAAGAACTGCACTGCTCAGCTGTGACACTCTCACATGGGTGCCCTGAAAAGCCCGCCTGACACAGCGGGAGGGAGTCGGGAAGTTGTAACCCACGTTCTGCTTGTTACAGGGAAGCAGTGGGATCGTTTTACAGCCAAACTCCTACAGGCAGTTATTAAAGGGACGCATCCTGATCATATAGGTTCTGAAGCCACTTTGAGGACAGACCCATTAAAATGTAGAGGTGGGAGACTTGCCCCAGATTTTAGAGACTGGAACAGCCTAAAACACAGGTTTCTCTCAGGTCCACTGCTTTATCCACCAGGTCATGGTAAATGGATAAACACAGTGTCCTGGAAGACACTCAAAAGGGGATTTGGAGCATTTTACTGATGAGCTATAATGGCCCCTAATTTAGACAGATGACTTAGGTTAGAGGTAACAGATGGAATAACACTGGAAGTGAGCAGGCGATGGAGCAATGCTTCAAATATCTGAGTGAAAATGATTTTCAACCTAAAATTCTAGCCCTTGCTAAATTATAAATCAAGTATAAGATACAATGAAGACACGCTGACTCACTCAGGCAAAGGAATTAACTCCCTGAGCAGTTAACTCAGGGAAGTGTTCTCATATCCAGCTCTCAGTTGACCCTGACTACAATCTAGGCAGATCAAAGCCACCCTGCCCCTCTCGCATTTAAGAATGAGCATGTGATTCAATTCTGAAAAGGAGATGGGACAGTGACGAGCTGCTAGTGAGCATCTGAGAAAAGGTCCTTTGCTCCTAAGACAGAGTCACAGGGGATGCTGACCCTTCTCTGCCTTTGGACACCGTCAAGTCTGGATGCAATTCCCGAAAGGGCTGCCGCCGTCTTGCCACTGGCCCGACGGCGAAGCCAGCAGAACAGGAGTCGGAGCCTGGAGGTTTGCGAAGAGGAGCTGAGGCCACTCTTCCTTGGAGGCTTCTGTGAAGGGAGGCTGTACACAGCTGTATTGCTGGAGCCAGCGTGAGTCCAGTGCTCTGTTACTTGCAATCAAATGCGCAGTAGAGAGGGTAAGAGAATTCCTAGGATGGCGGTATGGCAGGTCTCAGGACAACAGCTGGGCGGCCGAGGGGTAATCAGGTCAGACGGGCAGGAGAACAGAGGGCTCCGGGAGGAATGACCCCAGTGGGGAAAGGTGGAACCGGCAGACTCAGTCATGGAGAGAAATGTCTAGAGGGGTTTTACAAAGCTACTGGAGGATATGGGAGATTCAACCACAGGCTCAAATAAAACAATGAAATGAAAAAATAAAAACAAGGCAATTATTACCTTTAAGAAAACAGAAAATGTTGTGAAAGAAAGTGCACTTTGCCTTCACACCTGGTTCATGAGAAAGAAATACCTACTGGCAATAACTGAAAATAAGGAACATGAACAAAATAAAAAAATGCAACTGCACTGGGGCGAGGGTGAGGGGAAAGCCAGAGGCTCCGTCTGACAGAATGGAAAGTCGGTCAGCACTCAGCCGAGCCGATGAGCCGAGAGGAAGCAAACAGAAGCTAAGGGGAGGGCCGAAAGCAGGAGCTCTGACGGAGATGGGAGGGCGCGTGCGGGGAAGGCTCAGGCGCAGGGACTGCCGCCTGGTAGCTCGAGCCTTGAAGCATCACGTAATTTTTAAAATTATGTTCACAAACAAAATTCCAAATCAGTAAAATGAAATGCCAAACACAAGATGTAAGGCTCCGGGTTAGTCAGTTCACATCAAATACTTATCACCGACCCTTCCCTACTGGACCTGTTTTGCTTATCCCACCGGGTTTCAGCCTAGAAGCTCCTCCTGTCACTTTGGATGCAGATTAACAGACATGAAACTGCTTCCACGAGGGAACTTATAACGTGTTTTTCAAGCCTGCATGGTGGTGAAAGGCCAGGGCTGCCTCACATTACTTTATCTTGGGCCCAGTGCATTGTTTTATTTGGGTTCGTGGCCCGATTTCTTTTTCAGGTCCATACTTGTTGCTCTTCCAAAACAAAACTTGGACTCTGAAGTGTCCTGGATAATGGACTTTCCACTGCAGCACATCGACTGTGCAAACCATCACGGGCCGACATACTGGTGGCTTTAAAAAACTGCCACCACAGGAAGGCACTCACGCTAAGATTTACTACGTTACACACCGCACTTGGATTTGTTTCTGTTGGCTAATGGTGTTCTTCTTAATGAAACATCTCATTCCTGTGACACTAAATGAGTAATCGGAAAGGCTGGGGCAACACTGTAGATGCCACGCAGCGGTCCTAGCCGAGTGGAGAGAGAACCGGCAGCGAGGACACGGACTCCGGGCTCGGCCAGCCCCACCCAGTGGCCAGCACGGCAGCCACTCACCTGTCAGATTCAGTGTCCTTATGTCCACACGGAGTATGGCTCTTAGTGAGTAATTAATGCTAAATAATGTTTTGGGAAAATATTGGGCATTTCAAAAGACGGCTAATTATACTCGAGCCCTGACTGTCAGGGCATCTCTCCTGAGATGAGTCTCAGAGGAAAACCTACTGTCCCCACCCCACCCTCTTCTTGTGAAAAAGCGAGTCAGGAATAAGGGGAGACTCAGAGACGGCAAGGACGGGCGAGTTCCATCTGGCCCAAAGCGTAGACAACATTTGGACAAATGTCATTTACGATCAACAGTCACAGCTTTTATTATTAATGAACAGTAAGTTCAAGTTCTTATAAACTTTAAGTTATCAAACACGAAAGCCAACCCCACCCTGGCTGCACCTACCGCGGGACGGTCCATACCTGGCTCGGGTCCGCGCTCACCCGCCCCGACCAAGAAGCCCATGTGGTGGTTCCCCGCCTGCTGGGAGTAACGTTTCTCTAATTCACACACTGGCGGATAATGGGTGACAAACAGGGTTAAGGATCGCACCTAAAGTAACAAGACATATGATAAATGTTATTTTATTTTTAAATTTTATTTAATTAAAACTTTTCTCCAATTTTGATTTGAAAAATGTTTAATTTTCATTAAAGTTGCAGTAGAGGTAAAATGAACACCCGCATCCTCTTATCCAGGTAACATCAATCCTTTGCCGTGTCTCCCTCCCTCCCTCCCCACTCCACACACATACACACACTTCCCCCCCGTCCATCTGAAAATTAATGGCAGACATCGTGACACTTCATCCCTAAATACTTGATTCTTACTTCCTAAGAACAAATACATTCCCCTAATCAGGATAAAATTTATTATACTCAAGAAACTTAACACTGGTATATTACTATTCTAGCTAACATACAGCCGATATATTTCCCTAAACGGTTCCTCTAATGTTCTTTATAAGTGTCCTTTTCTTTTTTCAACCAGGGGTCATGCAGTGCGCTCAGGCACGTCTTTAATTCCCACTACTCGGGAAGAGTTCCCCAGCCCTTTTTTTGGTCTTTTATGACACTGACATGTCTGAAGTATCTAAGAGAGCTGTTCTGCACAATGTCCCTCAATTTTGGTTTGACTGACTGTTTCCTCCTGATGAGATTCGGATTAAACCTCACTGCCAAGGTCGTCACGTATCTGTGTGGGTGACATGCCCTCTCCAGGTCGTCACACCTGGCAGCACACATCAACTGGACCCATCACTGGGCGTGCCAAGCTTGATTATTTGGTTTAAGTGGGTGCCCAGATTCCTTCACGTACTGATACCTTCCTCCTTTGTAATTAAGATCATTAGTTCATTACTTTGAAACTCCAACAACCTTTCATTCAAAGGTTTTACCACCTATTATCTGCCAGAATCAGTTATTACGGTAGTTACTAAACATTTTTAAAAAACCCCCACATTCTGTACATAATTATTAATTGGCATTCTATAAACAGTGCTTTCTTTCCCGTATCTCCACCCTACCCCTACCATTTTAAAATTTATTTTTATTTTGTTGGTATCAATATGGATTCAATGGATTCTTTAACAAGCATTATTTTAAAGCCTACATTATTACGCATTCTAGAAATCCCTACCTTGAGGGAAGTGAATACCAAATCCTGGCCTGAAATTACCAGGAGAGGGTACCTAAACTGAAGGCTCCAGTTCTGGTTCCTCTGCCATTCCTTCACCCGACTGGAGGTCAGGGCATGGGCCTTCTCTCTCAAAATAATTACAAATAAAGCTACTAAGCAGGGTTTCTTTGACAAGCTCCTCCTAAAATCCTCCCTGAAGGGTCTCTCCACGCGCCCCTTCCTGAGCTGAGGGACGGACGGACTGACGGGTTTGCTCCGGCCCTGCTCCCTCAGGGCTGTGCTAACCTGCAGCAGCAGCGACACACAGCCTCCCCCTTTACTCCTCTCGGACCTCTCTTCCCCATCTCAGCAATAAAAGGTCACCATGAAAATAAGTATTTTCATCCATAAAAAGGTTGGAGACTTGTTCCAGAAGAATCCTCTTCAATGACTTACCTCTAAGGTAAATTTTATCTGAAAATAACACTTTCTTCATTAGCATTTAAAATATCCCCAAACTGCTAGAGATGTGACAAATTCAATTGTCATAATTTGTTCCTGAAGGTTCCTAAAAGAATCTCTGAAATATTACCAAACTGATTTTGATAGCCAGCCTCCAGCATGGCTCCCGTATCTCCCCTCCACTGTCCAGCCTTTCGGGGTCCCTCCCCACTTCCCACCGTCGGGGCGGCCGTGGGCTGCAGGCGGCCGCGGGAGTGCGTGGCGCCCGAGGCTCGGCCACAGAAAGCACTGCTGCTTCCACCGTGGTCTCTCGCCTTCTGAACGGACACCGAGGCGGCCCCGCGGACGGCCCACCGGGAAAGCAACGGAGGGTCCTGGCCAAGCGCCAGCACCGGCTCACCCCGTGTCAGTGAGCCACCCTGGAAGGACACCCCACCCCAACAAGCCCTCGGGTGGCTCCAGCCCTGGCTGACCGACTGCCTGACTGCAACCCCAGGAGACACCGTGAGCCAGCACCACCCGGCCAGGCTGGGCCCTAATGCCTCACCTCCAGACGCCATGAGAGGCAATAAACGATGACTGCTGTTTTAAGCCACTACGCTCTGGAGTAACTTGTATTCAGCCGCAGTAAAACATACAGTGTTGCAGAGCAGAAACAGTAAAATCAAACTCAAGGTGGCAGACTCTGTCCTGCCACACTTTCCTGAAGGCTCTGAAGGGTGTTTACAGTGTGTGTTGGAGGCAGTGCTAGGACTTCACTAACCCTGTCATGTGTGCCTTCTATGATAATTACAGAAAACTTTCTGAGCTGTATCTTTTCGCAAATAAAGTATTTCTTCTTAAAGAAAAATAAAGGTATTTATTTCACAGTAGAAAACATGTCATCATTAACTAATCTAATTGTTTAAATAAAAAAACTGAGGGCCACCAAAGTTTAAAGAAAAAGAGATATTATTTTTGCTAAGAAATCTTGAGTAAAAAGACAACAATGTGGTGAGTGGGGCAAAGGGGGGGGAGAAGGGAGACATCTGTAATAATCTCAACAAAAAGAAAAAAAATTAAAAATATGCTTTGATTGCCTATTTAAAGAAGAGGGGAAGAAATGGAAATGAGGGGAAGACACAGAGACATGAGTGAAAGAATGGGGAACAAAACAGAAAAAGATAAACCGAAGGGGAGCCAAGGCTCAGGGCAGGGAGGGAGAGAGACCAAAATGAACACACACAGAGAGAGTAAACAAAAGCCGAGTCTGATGGAGACGCCTGGGATTGAAAGTTTGACACCATCCAAATCTCACACTGAGCTGCTTGGAAGGCGCGCTGAGGACAGATGCGCAGTGTGGGAGGGAGGCACTGGAACAAGGGCCAGCCGAGATCAAAGGCCTGCGCAGGCCGCTCAGGAGACTGTTGCAAAATGTAGTCCGCAGGCTGAAAAGCGCCTCCTTTCTGCTCTTTCCTCAAGGATCGGGTTGCAGGTGGATGGTCCCTGCTCTTGACACAGAGCTTGCCACCAACAATAAGATACAGTTGTTGGTGGAAATATTGCCAGGGAGGCACATCAAATAATTACAAATAATTAATTAGGGCCCATGTATCGGAGCTCAACGTATTGCACTTGAATAAATCAATTGCAGGGATAGCGTCAATTGTAAAAATTAAAGATGATTTTGAATATTTAGAAACTGAAGTCAGGAAAACAATTTGTATAGTATGTACCATTCATGTACAAAAAATATGCAAGATACTTACATCTCTAATAAAATGCTCAAGTGTAGCATAAGCAATGGCAATCCCATCATGGGTGCTCGTCCCTCTTCCCAGTTCATCCACAATAACCAAGGATTGTGACGTGGCTTTTCTCATTATTTCTGCCATGTCAGTCAGTTCTTCCATAAAAGTACTCCGTCCTTTATATATATTATCTGCAGCACCCATCCTACAAATAGGAAACTAGGCATTATTTTTCGAACAATAAATATAAAAGATCGTTAGGAGTCTATACACTTTGAGCCAATAACGGCTGAAATTACATTAAACAAAAGGCAACGTATTGGACATAAAGAGTGCCTAACATCAAACTGCACCTTACAGAAACATCCCGGATAGAAGAATCTGAGTGCTGGACAGAGCTCTTGAAAAGAAGGGAAACTTCTGACTGCCTTTTCCTGACCATTTCAGACCAAAGTTTTGGTACTCACAGGAGAAAACAGTGCTTTTCTGTGTCACTGTGTTTAAAATCCGCAAGTACGAGGATATTGTACAATTAAAGACTTTTTCCAGTCTTTTCTTAACTGATATTTCAAATTAAAAGCACCATGTTGACATAACTTATTTAAAATGACACTTTCTTACTAAAACTAGAATTATGGAGGTTTAGTAACCTCAGACACCTGATACAGGTTCCTCAAGTTAACTTCCTGGAACACAGTTCTCGGCGATGTCAAGAAACGGGTAAAAGGACGTACAGGTTTCTTTGCTGTAAACTTCTTAGAGCCTTTGTTATCCTGTGGTGGCTGACTAATCGTTCTATCCCCTATTCCTGCCTTGCCTATAACCCTTTTATAAATCAACAAAGCTTAATAAAGCATCAGTGGAGGAAATAAATTATTACTTTTTTGAGTTAGTTTCTAAAATCAAGAACATTTTCATGAAAATTTGAATAAGAGTTTGTTTTTATGCCCAGCTGGCGTGGCTCAGGGGTTGAACATCGACCTAGGACCCAGGAGATCGCGGTTCGATTCCTGGTCAGGGCACAGGCCCAGGTTGTCGGCTCCATCCTCAGTCGGGGGCGAGCAGGAGGCTCTCTCATCATTGATGTTTCTCTCTCTCTCCCTCTCCCTTCCTCTCTCTGAAGTCAATAAAGATATATTTAAAAAAGTTTGTTTTTATGAGGTCTTGATATTTTCAGATAACATTCTAAATGTTGCTAAATTATAGCAAATGGGGTGGGCTTCTGTCTCTTCAAATCACAATCTCTGAGCCTTCTGTAAGTAAAATGCTAACATGAGGGAGAAATACTGTAATTATGGTGGGGGTGGGGTGAGGTTTTCATACTGAAGGTTAAGTAATTGGAGCTTAAATATAAAAATTGTTAAACACAGGCAATGATTATTTATATTGCATCAGTTTTAACATACTTTAAGGGCTTTTAAAATAATTGTGGGTTTTTTTATATAAATAAATAAAACTTACCAATTTTAGGCGTGTAACTCAGTAATATGAAGCACACTCAACGTTGTATGGTCATCACCACTATCCACCAGCAGAACTTTTTCATCATCGCAAAACAGTAATTCTGCACCCATTAAAAATAACTACCCCTCCTCCCTGCCTTCAGCCCCTGGCCACTGCATTTTACTACAGTTTTGGAAGTGTTTCTGTAGCTGTTAACCTGATAATGATTTTTTAAATGAAAAAAAATCTACTTTCTGGGTCTATGAATGATGTGTTCTAGGCTCCTCCTATGAGTGGAATTACGCCCTCGGTGCCCTCTAGATGTTTTCGGGAGGGTTCTTGCCGGCTTGTTTTCTCTTCTTTTTGAGACTGAAGATGTTCTATTCACTTTACTTCGCTAAACACCTATGCAGAATTCTGTGCGGTATGGGAACCTACATTTCTTGTGTGTGTTTTTTTTTGTGTATTAAGTAAATTTTACAAAAGGAAAATAATCTCCTGCATAACAAAGTACTCTAACTTTTGAGAAAGATGGCGTTAAGTATGGAAGAAAAAAACAAAATTTAAAGTCGAAGAAAGAGAAAAGGCTGCAAAAGAATAACAATTATTAACAATTATTAAAAGATGTGTAGAATCGCGTGAAGGATTCCATGATGGCGGCGGACTCAGTGGAAGATACACTGACTCTCTCCTGGGACCAAACTAGAATGACAACTAAAATATAGAAAAACCACCCTGAATCATCAACTGCAATTGAAGACGAGCTGGGGAGCACCCTCATAACCAAGGAGGAAACGTGGAGACCGCATAGAGATGGGTAGGAAATGTGGAGGCGCAAAGAGGGCTAGCTGGGCTCCCACAGGCAACAGCTGAAGGTCCGGAGGGAGATCTCAGCTGTGGGGGGTTCCTACTGAGGACTCTGGGGCCTAAACCCCAGGCTGGGCTCCCCAGCCAAGAGACAAGAACTGAGACAGGTGCCCACATAACATCTGGCTGTGAAAAGCAGCTGGGTTTCTGTCGGCCAGGGAGAGACGCCTGGAACTGCAGGTACCCACTTAAAGAGCCAATGCACAAAGTTTCATGTGCAGCCATTCACCTTGGGCTCCAGCACAGGGAGGGCAGAGTGGACTGCAGCTCTGTGAGGAGAATCCAGGGTTGGGAACTCTGGAGATCGAGCTCAGAGGGCACCCCTCTGGATTCCTGTGCCGAGTCATTCCCCCATACTGCAGAGGCAGACATTTACCTTCCAAGTGGCTTTTACCTGGGGGGGGGGGAGCAATAGCCCCATCCAATGAAAACCTCTCACCCCACCCTAGGCTCACCCTAGGCCTGAGGCTCATTAAGAGACTGAATAACAGCCTCTGGGTGATTTGAGTCTTTGCCTGATCTGCTTCGGGACCCAGGGCTTGGAAAAGCAGACTTTGGTGTGCATCTTGGTCCTGTTCAAACACACCCAGACCCAGCAGAGGGAACTACAAGCTGTGGAGTGTGGAAAGCTTCAAACAGGGTACTCAAGGTCAGTCACAGACAGCATCGGACACTGGCCTGCACCAGAGACCATCCAAAAGACTGGGAGTCCTAGCAGATCTACCTAACACACAGAAACAAATCCAAACAGGCAGCCCAAATAGGGAGACAAAAAACAAACCCCAAGTGAAAGAACAAAAGAAGTCTCCAGAAGAAGAGCCAAATGAAATGAAGATAAGCAATCTATCAAATATATAGTTCAGAATACTGATTGTAAGGATTCTCAACAACATGGAAAAGATATGGCAACTATCAAGGAAATTAAGAATGACATAGCAGCCTGGCCAGGTGTGGCCCAATGGTTGAGCACTGACCTATGAACCAGGAGGTCAGGGTTCAATTCCCAGCCAGGGCACATGCCTCAGTTGTGGGGTCGATCCCCAGTTGGGGGCGTGCAGGAGGCAACTGATCAATGATGACTCTCTCATCATTGATGTTTCTCTCTCTCTCCCCCTCCCTCTCCTTTCCTTTCTCTGCAATCTAAATAAAGATATATTTAAAAAAAATAAAAGAATGACATAGTAGAAATAAAGAATACACTGGAAGGAATAAACAGCAGATTAGAGGCAGCTGAGGAGCATATCAGTGAACTGGAAGACAGGGTAGAAAAAATCAGAGATCCAAAAAGAAAAAGCAATTAAAAAACAGGACAGTCTAAGGGAGCTGTGGGACAACATGAAATGTAACAATATTTGCATCATAGGAGTGCAAGAGGAGGTTGAAAGTAAGCAAGGGATAGAGAATCTGTTTGCAGAAATAATGGCAGAAAACTTCCCTAATCTGGTCAAGGAGAAAGTCACACAAGTTCAGGAGGCACAGAGAGTCCCAAGCAAGAAGAATCCAAAGAGGCCCACACCCAGAGACATCATAGTTAAAATGCTGAAAATTCAAGACTAAGAGAAAATCTTAAAGGCAGCAAGAGAAAAGCAAGCTGTTACTACAAAGGAGCTCCCATAAGGCTGTCAGCTGATTTCTCATCAGAAACTCTACAGGCCAGAAGGGAATGGCATGATGTATTCAAGGTAATGAAAAGCAAGGATCTGAAACCAAGACTACTCTATCCAGCAAGGCTATCATTCAGAATAGATGGTGAAATAAAGATCTTCCCAGACAAAAACAGGCTAAAGGAGTTTATCACCAAAAAAACAGGACTACAGGAAATGTTACAGGGACTGCTGTAACAAGAACTTGAAATATATAGAGAGAAACATAGGCATAAAGAAATAAAATGGGAATAGATAAGTACCCATCAATAATAACCTTAAATATAAGTGGATTAAATATCCCAATCAAAAGACACAGGGTAGCTGAATGGATAAGAAAATAAGACCTGCCTGGCTGGGAGTGGCTCAGCAGTTGAGCATCGGCCTAGGATCCAGGAGATCGAGGTTTTGATTCCCGGTCAGGGTTTATGCCCCGGTTGCCGGCTCGGTCCCCAGTTGGGGGCATGCAGGAGGCAGCTGATCAATGATGACTCTCTCATCATTGATGTTTCTCTCTCTCTCTCTCTCTCTCTCTCCCCCCTCATCGTTTCTCTCTCTTAAAGCAATAAAGATATATTAAAAAAAGAAAAAAAAAGAAAACAAGACCTAAATATATGCTGTTTACAAAGACAACTCAGAACAAAAGACTCACAGGTTGGTAGACAAACAAACAAACAAACAAACTTCTGGAGGACTTTAAGGGAGGGATCGACAGCAATACAGTCATATTAGGGGAGTTTAACACCCCACTGACTTTACTGGATAGGTCTTCCAGACAAAAAAATCAACAAGGAAACAGTGACTCTAAATGACACACTAGATCAGATGGATTTAATTGAGATTTATAGAACATTTCCCCCAAAGCTGCAGAATACGTTTTCTCCTCAAGTGCACATGGGTCATTCTCAAAGATAGACCATATGTTAGGACACAAAACAAGTCTCTACAAGTTCAAGAAGACTGAAATCATATCAAGCATCTTCTTGGGCATTTACGCCACGGAATACTATGCAGCTATAAAAACGAAGCATCCCTTACCCTCTGAGACAGCATGGTGGGGCCTGGAGAGTATTATGCTAAATGAAATAAGCCAGTCACATGATCTCACTCATACGTGAAATCTAATGAACAAAATAAACTGATGATCAAAACAGATCCAGAGACATAGAAGCAGGGAACAGACTGAGGGATCTCAGTTGGAAGACAGTGGTGGGTGGGTGTCTGGGGAGAGATTAATCTAAGAAGTTATATGCATATGTGCATAACCCATGGACACAGACAATAGTGTGGTGAAGGCCTGGGGAGAGGGGTGTACGGTGGAGGGGATCAATGGGGAAAAATGGGGACATCTGTAATGGGGATGTGGACATTGGTGTGGGGAGGGTGTGGGGGTGGGATGGATGTGGGGTCGAGGGGATCAGTGGGGTTAAAGGGAGACATTTGTAATGGTCTCAACAATAAAGATAAAGTCAATAAAAAAAAGATAAATTAAAAATAAAAGATGTGCATGGTATTTAAAGGGTATAAAAATGTGAAGTAGATCTGTATTGCATTTAATGAAATATAACCATTAACCCAGAAATGGAATGAAACCACAAATGATTTATCAGTATATGTGTGCATTTTGTAAGAGACTGGAAGGCCATATATCTAAAGAACAATGATTTTCATGTGGTAAAATTATAGGTGATTTAATATTTTTCCTTTTCGAGCTTTTCTATAGTTTTAAGTTTTGCACAATGAACAAGCATTACAGGATAATTAGAAAAACAAATGTTATTTTTTAAAATCACAAATGATACATTTAAAAATACTTTATAGTCCTATTTTATCATTATATTAAAACAAAGTAATTACCAGGTTAAATAACTAGCTTTCTTTCACCAATCTCAAAAATACTTTATTAGCACTAATGTAATTATTATAATAGACAAGAAAAAGCTTCCTTCTCTAGTAAAATTGTTTTCAGTAACAGCTGCAATCAGATCACACTATAGTATGCAAAGTCAATTTACAAAAGCTCTAACACTGAACTGCAAATACAGCCAAGCAAAAACCACTGTAGCAATCTTTCAATTTCAACTGAAACATTGAGAATCAACACAGCAATCCAGGAAAATGCCAAACTTGTATCGGCTCATAAGATACCCTGTTCACTGGAACCGCCTACAAAGCACATGCAGACCATCTATGAAGGACACAAGTGCTTTCCTATCAAGGGAACCCACAATGTACCCACCGGGCAAATCGTTCTCTTAACACATCCACTAGTCCACTCTGCGAGGAAGCTGGAGGATGTCAAAGGAAATAATCAACAGAGCAAATGCTCTTTACCAACCTTAACTAGATCTGTGAAAACCACCAGTAACCAAGGCCATCAAAGGAAGGGTAAGATTAATCAGAACAATCAGTAAGATCAACAGAGGGGAACATGAGGCATCCTTAAAATTGAACTCACATTACAAGCAAATCTCAATATGTTTGATTCTGTTTTTCCTTCTGTAAAATGTCAAGAATTGAAATTGAACAACAGCTCCTAAGTCTGGAAGAATCACAATGCATGTGAAACCAGGATTACAAACCATACAGTAGATTCTGAAATTTAAGACAGCGAATTTCGCATGAGCTTTTAAAGTGCAAATTCTGGGGTCTCACGCTGGAGATTCCAGTTTAACGGGTCTGTGCCAGGCCTCAGGAAGAAGCATTTCTAACGAGCACCCCTGCTTCTGACGCAGCTGTTACAGGAACCATGCTGGAGACATATTCCCAGGTAAGAAGAGAGGGGGAATCAACACAAATCTGCTTCTACACCTGAGCCTTGAGGTTTAGCTCTTGCCTTCTTGGCAGTCAAGACAAAAAGGAATTAAAGAGGAAGCAGCCACTGGTGATGCCAGGAGTCCTGGAGGTTCCTCAGGGAAGCCAACCAGCTGTTTTACATCTCTGTAAACAGGCACAGCATGTGAGTGCAGAGAAAACAATCTCTTAGCATGAACAAAAAGTGAGTTATGTGATGGCACTGCATGTAAAAGATATTAAGTAATAAAAATAAAATATCCTTATGAAAAATTTTGGAGAAAATAAAGACACATCATCCAATGGGTATTTCTCACTCTAATTTAATTTTAAAGCATCAGGTCCCACTTTCGCACTCTGCTGGTAGGATTCTGAGCTGGCCCAGCCTCTCCGAATAAGGAAGATGTCCATTCCTCACCCCACAGCCCTGCGCCTGGACAAAGCCTAGGCTCAGGAAACTCATTTCTGTGCACTAGGAGGTGTATAAGACAAGTACCAAGACTGTTTGCACTTGCAATACATCTGCATCATATTAAATATAAATCAACGAAAATAAATGAACTTTGGTATATGCATACAGTGGAATATCATCATTAGAGAAAAAACAGGTGGACTAGAATTTTAGGTATTCATATAGACGAATTTCCTAAATATAACATTGCTGGGGGAAAAGTCACTTGCATAGTGTGATATGGTACATATAAAACTGAAAAGCATACCAAACAATTCTATGTATTGTTTCAAAAAAAATACCTACATAGTAAAGTTACAGAGGAATTCATGGGATGAAAACCAGAGCCAAGAAGGGCAGTTACTCGGGACAGGGCGGAGCGGACGAGGGTTAGGGAGGCTGGAGGGTCCCGTGTGCTGGCAATACTTTATCTTCTTTTTTTTAAATACAGCTTTACTGATTTCAGAGAGAGGAAGGGAGACGGAAACAGAGAAACATCAATGATGAGAGTCACTGACCGGCTGCCTCCTGCTGGGGATCCAGCCCACAACCGGGGCCTGTGCCCTGACCGGGAATCCAACTGTGATCTCCTGGGTCACAGGTCGATGCTCAGCCGCTGAGCCACGTTGGCCGGGCCAATACTTTATCTCTCTAGTAGGGTGGTAGCTACACGGGAGATTATGTCTGAAATACTTCATAATAAATAAATGGAAAACATCCTAGTAAACATCCTTGGGATACAACTGAACATGTTCCACACAGGCTCCTTTCCCATGGTAACAGGAAGAGGGGCTGAGGGCTCCGACTCAGGCAGCGCATCCCGGGTGGAGCTCTGGCTCAGGAGGTGGAGGCACCTCCGCACAGCAGGTCCCGCAGCTGCCAAAGGGCTGATCCGCATGAACTAGAGAAATGCCCCTGCGTGATAAGAAGTAAAGTCACGCTACATAATAGCAATGCGTAGTATAACATCGTCGAGAGGGGGGATTTCTGTCACCTGTAAATTTGTAAAACGTGACACAGAGTCATTACAAGTCGCTGAGCTGGGGAGGTGACCGTGTCACCCCATACTCCGTGAACTGCGCTGCCAGTCAGGGCGAGAGGAGCGGCACCGCCAGTGCTGCCGCGGCCGATGCCACCGCAGCCTCCACTGGGACGTGGGATGCGACGGCCGCCTCGCCGCGCCACAGGCTCGGTGCCCCCTGCAGCGTCCCCAAAGCGCCGCCCCTCCCCTGCCGTGGCCACCAAGCTCAGGCTCAGCCTTCATCCAGCTGCCTCTTCTGCTGCACCGCTAAGGCCTGTCTACTCCTTTTATTGTTCGTTCAATCCTCGCCTGAGGACATCTTCTCCATTGCTTTTCAGAGAGTGGAGAGGGGGAGAGACACATGGATGGGCTGCCTCCCGCACGTGCCCCAGCAACTGCGGTCGGTGCCCTCGGCCAGGATCGAGCCTGGGACCCTCCGGTCCACGGGCCGATGCTGGAACCACTGAGCCAAGCCAGGGGGGCAGGCCTGCCTATTCTAACCCTGCGACATCTCTCCTCTGTTCTCCACCCACTTCCATTTCCGTCAGTCTAACTAAGACGCTCAGGATCTCCCCAAGAGCGACTCCATGACATCATCCCTGCGCAGAGGCTTTCACAGTGCTGCCAGACCAATCTTCCTGAAGCCTAAACTGTACGCCTGGTCACACTACCTTCCCACCCACAGGTCTTCAAGGACTCGCCACGGTCCATGGGATTACTGTCTCCTTGCCTGATCTTGACACAAGGGTCAATTCATTCAACAGCCCTGTCCTGGAGCGTCTGCTATGTATGCACAGAGCAAAGCCCTAGGCTAAGAGAGGGGAGGGAAATGTACTAAACAGGAGACTCATCTTCTGGGAGCAGATAACACCATAGCAGAGGTAACGTACACAAATACCTACAAAACTAAAGGTGGTAAGAGCTTTAAAAGAGGAAAAACACATGTAAGACGGAAATAGAGAGGTGAGAGGTGTTAATACTTCCTATGGGACTCGAGGAAGGCTTCACGAAGAAGGAGGCATCTGAGTGAGATCTTGAACAATAGGTGATATTTTAACAGAGAACACCCCACAAATTTCAGTGAGTAGCAGGCCAAGGAAACTGCAGTCACTGAAACAGCAGAAGCAGCCGCCCACCTCAAGCCTTCTTGTTTTGTAAGAAAAGTTTACCTTCACTTTCTTTTCTATTACTTGCATCTAAAAATCTCCCTGACTGGTGTTCTCCTCCCTAAGAAGATTCTCTTTCAGACCCTTACCTTACCCAAGATGCTTTTTTCTTCTTAAATTTATTCTCTTTATCACATTTCTGTCACTCTCCCTAATAATATAACCAAAGTAAAATACCTAGCCCAGCCGGTGTGGCTCAGTGGTTGAGCACCAACCCAGGAACCAAGAGGTCACCAGTTCAATTCCCAGTCAGGGCACATGCCCGGGTTTTGGGCTTGATCCCCAGTAGGGGGCACACAGGAGGCAGCCCATTGATTCTGTTTCTTTCTTCTCGATCGATGTTTCTATCTCTATCCCTCTCCCTTCATCTCTCTCTAAAAATCAATAAAAACATATTAAAAAAATAAAAATAAAATACCTAGTGTATTTTTCTTACAAAATGGAAGGTTCATTATGATTTAAAAGCTAAAGAAAGGGTCTTTAAATTTCTCATGTTGAATTAATTTACAAATATGTGAAGATCAAAATAACATGTTTGGTTCATATGGCATAAAATAGAATTTAGGCTGCTCTGTTCATTCTCAGATTAAACACCAAGCTTTAATGTACTTTAATGTCTACTCAAGTACATCAACATTAATGTGATATATTATGATGTGATTCCAGAGTCAAATATTAAATAAATATGAAGCTGGATAGTAAATAAGATACTCTATATACACAGCTTGACTATACACTATGGACTATATTCACTTTTTTTCTAAAAATGTAATGTAAGAAATATAATATTTTAAGAACTAATAAATCTAATGTCTAACCGCTATCTGTACACCTAAAGCTAATACAGTATTGAATATCAACTGTAATTGAAAACATTTTTTTAAATAATCATATTGTGGTAAGTTTGAAGCGACATCACTCGAGTTAGTGGGTGGCCATGCTGTAAAGGACAAAGATGCCAAATCACTACCTTGTACACCCAAAGTTAGTATAACTATGTAGTGCTGTGCACCAACTACACTTAAATTTTAAAAATCTCAAAAGCAAAAAATACTGATAATATCTAAATTGATAAACCTATATAAATAGATTAAACTATGAATTCTCGTGAAAGAGACCAGAGTATTTCAGTGATATTCCTAGTAAAAGGCATGAAATTTAGGTTTATATACTGAGGGCTGAGACCTAGTCAGTTGTATGCAATGTTATTAGTAAAAAAAGATGAGGAATTATCTTGGGCCAGTGCCTTTTTCAGTCTGTTCTCAGTTCCCACCTACCAAACAGGGAGAATACACTAGTTTCCGGACTGGGCCAGGTCTCCAGGCTTCCCACCCCTGATCCAGGCAGAACAGGTCTTTTTTTTTTTTTTTTTTTAATAAATATATCTTTATTGATTTCAGAGAGGAAAGGAGAGGGAGAGAGAGAGAGAGGAACATCAATGATGAGAGAGTCATTGATCGGCTGCCTCCTGCACGCCCCCGACTGGGGACCGAGCCAGCAGCCCGGGCATGTGCCCTGACCGGGAATCGAACCCTGATCGCCTGGATCCTGGGTCGACACTCAACTGCTGAGCCACACCTGGCCGGGCTGCTTTTATTTTTGTTTAAATACTAACCTTTGACGTAAGATTTTTAAAGTAAGCATTCAGTAACTAAAAATAACTGAAAAACTACTGGACAAAATGATCCTACGTCCCTCCTAGGATTAATATTCATGATGTAACGATTTCTTTATACTCTTAAGTTCTAACTATCTTAAGAACCTACCTGTCCATCAAAATATGTACATAGTAAGAAACTGCATGTGATAATATGGGCTTGATTTATTTCAGGAATATATTCAAACAGAAGGCTTTTACCTCGTGAAAATGCCATCCACAATTCCAATGGTCGCTTCCTCTGCAGGAACATAGGAGCCCATCTGAGCCATGATTGTAATCAGTGCAACTTGTTTTATGTAGGAGCTCTTTCCACCCATGTTTGGTCCAGTGATTATCATCACTCTCTCTGAGTCTCCCTAGAAAATTAAAAAGCAATTTCACTATTATACCAAAGGAGCTCTTAGGTAATATTTACAATTGATTCCATAAATGGGGATGCATTAGGTAAAAGACTGCTCTGTGGTATTTAGATGTTCATCAATTAAGTATCAGAGGGAGAGAGGACCTCTCCGTCTTCAACCCGACCAATGCTATTGCAGAAGTTCTTAGCAGCACACAGTTGTTTCTAGGCATTAAAAAGTTGTTCTCAGAGCCGCCTCAGGGAATGGGGAGAGGGTAGAGGTGGGGTGGAAGGGGTTAATGAGGAGGAAAGGGGATATCTGTAATATTTTGAATAAAAAAAGAAAAAAAGAATGCAGGAAAAGGAAATAAAAGGTATGAGGTTTGAAAAGAAAATAATGAAACTCATTATTCCTGTATGTCATGACTGTCCTCCTAGAAGATCTAAACAAATCTATAAAAATTATTAGAATCAATAAATGAATTTAACAAGATATTCTGGTATAAAAGTTCAGTATTCAAAAGTCAATTTTATTTCTACATTTTAGCTGCAATTGAAAAATTGTAATTAATGATATAATTTACCACAATATAAAAAAAAAATCAAACACTGAGAAATAAATCTAACAAAATGAACAAGATTTCTATACAGAAAACTACAAAACATTATTGGAAGAAATGAAAGAAAACCTACTTAAAAGAAGGAATAAACCATGTGTCTCAGTGGTTGAGCATGGACATGGGACCCAGGAGACCGAGGCTTGATTCCCAGTCAGGGCAGTTTTGGGCTCGATCTCCAGTGGAGGGCGCGCAGGAGGCAGCCCATCAATGACTCATCACTGATGTTTCTCTCTCCCCCTCTCCCTTCCTCTCGCTGAAATCAATAAAGACAAATTAAAACAAAAAAAAGAAGGTATATACCAGTTCATAGACTAGAAGGCTCCATACTGCAATGTTGCATTAACTTAGTATAATTCTGGCACAAAGGCATACGAAGAGACCAGAGGAACAGAAGAGTCCAGAAACAGATTGCGTGTATCTAGTTTCTAAATTTATAACAAAGGTGACAAAGGATGGCATTTTCAATAACTGGTGCTAGGTCAAAAGGGTATCCATATAGAAAAACAAAGAATCTTGATTTTATAACTTACATCCCAAACAAAAGTCAATTCCAGGTGGATTACAGGTTTGAAAGACAAGAAAAACAATGAATTATTAGAAAAAACATGACCTTGGGGTAGACAAAAATTCCTTTTTTATTTTTTTATTATTGTTTAAAATATTGCAGATGTCCCTTTTTCTCCCCAATGACCTGTTCCACCCCGTTCCTTCCCCCTCCCCAGTCTCTCTCCCCACCACTGTCCATGTCCTTGGGTTGTGCATATCTGCATATAAATTCTTTGGTCACTCTCTCCCCCTCCACCCACCCGCCCTCCTCCCTCCCTCTGACATTCATCAGTCTGATCCATGCTTCCATGTCACTGAATCTATTCTGTTCATCAGTTTATTAAGTTCTTTAGATTCCACGTATAAGCGAGATCATGTGATGTTTGTCTTTCTCTGCCTGGCTTATTTCACTCAGCATAATATTTTCCAGGTCCTTCCATACTGTCCCAAAGGGTACGAGATTCTTCTTCTTTACAGCTGCGTAGTATCCATGGTGTGAATGTCCCACAGCTTTTTATCCACTCAGCTACTGATGGGCACTTGGACTGTTTCCAGAGCTTAGCTATTGTTAACTGCGCTGCTATGAACATCGGGGTGCATATATCCTTTCTGATGAATGTTTCAGGATTCTTAGGATACATTCCTAGGAGTGGAATCACTGGGTCAAAAGGCAGCTCCATTTTTAATTTTTTGAGGAACCTCCACACTGTTTCCCACAGTGGCTGCACCAGTCTGCATTCCCACCAGCAGTGTACTAGGGCTCCCTTTCTCCACACCCTCCCAGCACATGTCGTTTGTTGATTTGTTGATGGAGCCATTCTGACAGGTGTGAGGTGATACCTCAGTGTGGTTTTAATTTGCATCTCTGATGATTATTGACGTTGAGCATTTTCTCATGTGTCTCTTGGCATCTGCATGTCCTCTTTGGAGAAGTGTCTATTCAGGGCCTTTGCCCATTTCTTAATTGGGTTGTTTGTCTTCCTCTTGCTGAGTGCTATGAGTTCTTTGTACACTTTGGAAATTAGCCCCTTATCAGATGCATCCTTGGCAAATATGTTTTCCCAGACCGTGGGGTTCCTTTGTATTTTGAGGCTGTTTTCTTTTGCTGTGCAGAAGCTTTTTAGTTTGAGGTAGTCCCATATGTTTATTTTTTCCTTTGTTTCTCTTGCCCTAGGAGATGTATCAGTGAAAAGTCCACTACGTGGGATGTCTGTGACTTTACTGCCTATGTTTTCTTCCAGGATTTTTATGGTTTCGTGACTTACATTTAAGTCTTTTATCCATTTTGAGTTTATTTTTGTGTGTGGTGAAAGTTGGTGGTCTAGTTTCATTTTTTTGCATGTAGCTGTCCAATTTTCCCAGCACCATTTATTGAAGAGATTGTCTTTAACTTCATTATATGCTTTTGCCTCCTTTGTCAAATATTAACTGATCATAATGGCGTGGGTCTATTTCTGGGGTCTCTGTTCTGTTCCACTGATTTCTATGTTTGTTGTTGTATCAATACCAGGCCATTTTGATTACAATGGCTTTGTAGAACAGTTTGATGTCCGGTAAAGTGATTCCTCCCACTCTGTTCTTCTTTCTCAAGATGGCTGCAGCTATTCAGGGTCTTTTTTGGTTCCATATGAATTTTTGAAATGTTTGTTCTAGGTCTGTGAAATAAGCTGTTGGTATTTTAATAGGAATTGCACTGAATTTATAATTTGCTTTGGGTTAGACAAAGATTTCTTAAAACATAATAAATCACAACTAACTACTATAAAGGAAAACATTGGAAAATTAGAGTGTCTTAAAATTATGAACTCCTTATTCATCAAATGATGCCATTAAGAGAATGAAAAGCTGCAGATCAGAATACATATTACACATTTCCAAAAGTGAACAGTATACATAAAGAACTCCTACAAACCCCTAGAAAAATGGTCAAAATTTTAAAAGAACATGAGAAAAGAAAATATACAAATGGCCAATAAACTTATGAAAAGGTGTTTAACTTCAAATCTTTTGAGAAGACACTAATCAAATCATAGAGACATCACTTCATAGGTATGAAATAGCTATAGTTAAAACACACAACAGCCCTAGCTGGTTTTGCTCAGTGGTTAGAGCGTTGGCCCGTGGACTGAAGGGTTCCGGGTTCGATCTTGGCCAAGGGCACGCACCTCGGTTGCAGGCTTGGTTACATGTGGGAGGCAACCAATCGATGTGTCTCTCTCACCTGGGATGTTTCTCTCTCTCTCTTTCTCTCCCTCCCTTCCACTCTCTCTAAAAGATCAATGGGAAAAAAATATTCTTAGTTGAGGATTAATAACAAAAACCCCCAAAACTGTCAATATTAAACTTTGGCAAAGATATAGAACAACTGGAATTCTTATATAGAGCTGTTTGGGAGTACACTGCACACTATTTTAGAAAACTGTTTGGCAGAATCTACTGAAGCTGAAAACAGATCTGAACACTTCTGCTCCTAGGTGTATGTCCAACACGAATGTATACCAAAATAAGACATGGAAACACATTTAATTAGAAAAAAAACCTGCTAAAAAAAGTCATCAAACTCAAAATGAAAAGGCATATAACAAAGGAGTACTCCTACATATTAATAACATCAAGACAATGGAAAAGCGGGCAAAGGATGTGAATAAGATAGAGGAAGAAACAAAAGGACAAAAATATATTATTAATCAGGAAAAAAATGAAATCAGTAGTGTTTTTCAGGAAACCTAAAAGTGATTTGTAACATTCATTTGAAAGAATAAAGATATAGGAATAGTAAAAAATTCTGAAGGCACAGCCAACAAATTAGCCACAGGTTTGAAAATCTATTCATGCAGCGTGTTGGCAGGATGTGGAGAGCACTTTGGAAATATCCAGTACAGTTAAAGGTTCCATATACTGGTCTATAACACCCAGCAATTCCTCTCTTCAGAATCTACCCTAGAAAAATATACAAGTGCTCAAAATGCAAAATCAACCGCACTCTTCCATAAGAGCAACAATTAGGAAATATAATTATAAAAAAGTTATGACTGAAATAGCAAAAAAAACACACACACAAAAAAAACTGAGTAATAAATATGACCAAAGATGTAAATATCCTTTATGGAGAAAATTTTAAAATTTTGAGAGAACTTACAGAAAACCAGATTAAGTGTATACTATATTCATGGAGAAACAAACTCTGTCACATCCAGAAAAAGATATGAACTCTTCCCCAAATTGATCTATAGATGTCAAGGTAATTCCAATAAGAATCTCAATTCCCCCCCCCCCCCCAAAGAACTGGATAAGTGGACTCTACAATGACATGCAGAAAGAAATGCTAGAGAAAACTCAAGAAAAAATGTTGGGAAGATGAAGACCTAAATCTGAAAAGTAAAACTTTAAAAGATTTATAAAAACTTTTAGGTGAATATCTTTATAATCCTGGGAATAAAGAAGAATTTCTCCCCCACCCCAGTTTTCTTTTTTTTTTTTTCATATCTTTATTGATTTCAGAGAGAGGAAGGGAGAGGGAGAGATAGAAACATCAATGATGAGAGAGTCATTGATCGGCTGCAGCCCGCAACCCAGGCATGTGCCCTGACTGGGAATCGAACCCCGATCGCCTGGATCCTAGGTCGACACTCAACCGCTGAGCCACGCCCGGCCGGGCCACCCCAGTTTTCTTGAGAAATAACTGACAAACATGATGCTTTGACTTACACATAGGTTCAGCTAACACCCATTTTCTCATATAGATACAAAGAAAACAATTTTTCTCTGTGATGAGAACTCCTAGGATTTACTCTTTTAACAACTTTCCTGTCTATCCTATAGCATGTCAGCTGTAGCCACCAGGCTGTACGTTGCCTCCCTAGACCTTATTTATCGTATAACTGTAAGTTTGTGCCTTTTGACTATCTTATGGTATTCTATGTTGTAAATAATTGTCTTAATAATTGGCAAAAAACTTCCTTTTCACCCACTCTGGAACGGGCTGAAATGACTGGGAATGCACCAAAATGGACTGACCTGGCAGTACCCAGCCTGTGCCATGCGCCGAGCAGGATGCCACACCCAGAGCAAGTTCTCAAGAAACCACAGCTGAGTGGATGAGTGGCAGTAAAGAAAAGCTGAAGTATTGCACTAAGGGGACTATACTTCCAGGTGGCATTTACTGTCTTCGTGAACCTTTGGAGCAGCTAGAAGTCCATTCTTTAAAGTTTTTACCTTAGTACTGGCAATGTCTGCCTGCAGAGTGTCAGTCATAAGATCTCAGCATTGTGTATCAAGCGTCAAACACTGCATCCAAACCAGTAAGTTTTGAGAAACTAATCGACTTCCACATTTAATGTGATCTTCCGTGGGAGGAAAGGAGAGGTACGCTTTAAGGTGTCATAAGGTCAAGTGCCAGGCGTTGTGCCAATGATTTCCCACAGACCATTTAGTTCTCACGGTCCCGTGTGCTAACGCCAGCGTTACTGTGCTAGTATTACTGCCTCCCCCGTCCCAGGCGAGAAAGTGCTCAGAGCCAAGTACCCTGCCCTGCAATGCAGAGCTACTCGGGTGGCAAGGGGCTGTTAGGCGAACAGACTCGGGGGTCCCTGCTCGCGGACGTCAAGGCCCAGCTGCTGCTGAGCTGGAGGCCGGCTGCCCTTGCTCGGGTCCCTCCCTGGATCCGTCGCCGACTGCACCAGAGTGACGGTCAGGAGGCCCCGGAGGTGGAAAGATGCACCGCAGAGAAAACACTCACGTTAATTTGCAAGACTTGGGCATCAGCTAATTTTCCGCAGAAAATGCTTCCTTCCGCGACAGGTACAAACACGGACATCTGTCTTAAACAAGGATCATGGCAGACCTATTTTCATAGGAGCTGCAGGCTTTTGAAATGTTGGCAAGTGTTTTATTCCCATAATGCCGATGGCAGGTTCAGTAAGAGACGCGAGAGAAAGCTCCTGCGGTCGCGCGCGGCCCACCCCTCCTCCCCTTTTAAACCGGAGGTGACCCGCGAACCCCGAGCGGGGGCGGCCGCCGGCTGCCCGCTGAGACGCGGGGAGGCCAGTTACGCCCGGGCCGGGCGCCAGCGCCCCCGTTTCACCCGTGCAGGCGGGAGGCGCCCGGGCGGCCGGAGGAAAAGCAGCGCGCGGCTGGGACGGCGCCCCACGGCCGCGGGCACGCGCCCCCCACGCACAGGCGGCCGAGCGCGAGGAGTCAGGACGACCAGCCGGGGGGGCGACGGGGGCCCCGGGGCGCCCCACGGCCGCGGGCACGCGCCCCCCACGCACAGGCGGCCGAGCGCGAGGAGTCAGGACGACCAGACCGGGGGGCGACGGGGGCCCCGGGGCGCCCCACGGCCGCGGGCACGCGCCCCCCACGCACAGGCGGCCGAGCGCGAGGAGTCAGGACGACCAGCCGGGGGGGCGACGGGGGCCCCGGGGCGGCCCATCTGCGGCCGCGGGCACGCGCGGCTTCGTTCCGCGGAGACGGACGCGGGCGGGAGGACGCGCGGGGTCAGCGGCTCGGCGGCCCCGCGGGCCCCGCGGGCAGCGGGGCTGTTCCGGTGCCCGAGCATTTCCTCTCATTTTTAATAAGATGACGCAACGATCGTGCCACGTGGGAAACGCATTTATAGCACAATCTATGAGAAGAACCCAGACATGGAATTAAATTGAGCTCAACACTCAGACGAATGTCACGGCTGTTCCGCGGGGGAGCCGGGCGCAAAGCCCACAGCTCGTGGCTATGGCTGCAACTAGTCTTCAGCTTTTATGTGGCCAAAGCCGATCCTGGGAAACGGGGTGGCCCCCGCCACCCCATCTTCACCAGCTTCAGCATAGCTCCCGCTCCTCAGCACGTGGGCACCGCCCCGGAGCCCCTCCTGATCGCGGGGGGCTGTGCCAGGCGCCGGGTCTGCCCCGCCCCGGGAGCCCCCTCCTGATCGCGGGGGGCTGTGCCAGGCGCCGGGTCTGCCCCGTGCCAGGCGCCGGGTCTGCCCCGCCCCCGGAGCCCCCTCCTGATCGCGGGGGGCTGTGCCAGGCGCCGGGTCTGCCCCGCCCCTGGAGCCCCCTCCTGATCGCGGGGGGCTGTGCCAGGCGCCGGGTCTGCCCCGCCCCCGGAGCCCCTCCTGATCGCGGGGGGCTGTGCCAGGCGCCGGGTCTGCCCGCCCCCGGAGCCCCCTCCTGATCGCGGGGGGCTGTGCCAGGCGCCGGGTCTGCCCCGCCCCGCGAGCGTCCCTGGGCTGCAGGGGCCTCGGGGAGACGCCAAGGTCCCCGCACCCTGGGGAGCCTCCAGCTCGCACACTGGGCTCGGTTTCCTCCCTTGCACAACCTGAGGTCGTTCACCCCCCCCCATAAGGTGAATCTGTGTTATTTATATTAAAAGCAAAAGCAAAACACACAAACCAAAAACCTCCACCGTGACCGCTGTAAAAACCCGGCCACCCGGGGGCCGTTTGGTGAAGGGACCCATCGGGCGGCAGGGACCGCGGGCCCCGGGCAGCGCCCCGGCGCCGGCCCCGCCCCCCCCCCCCCCCGCGACTGGGGGGCTCCCGCGGCGGGGGGACGGGCGCGGGGCCTCGGGACCCGGCCGTCGGGAGCGCAGGTCAGCCCCCCGCGCCTCAGCTCGCCACGGGCGCAAGGCGGTCACGCGGGACCCCGTGTCCCCTGCCCCCGACACCCTGAAAGCGACGCTCGCGGAGAGCCCAGGGCGCGCTCGAGGGGAGCCCGCGGCGGCGCGGGGGGGGGGGCGCCTCCCGCAGTTCAGCTCGCGGCCGCCCGCCGCACTCCCCGCCCCCGGCCGCAGGCACCGGCGCCCAGCGCCCCCAGGGCCGGGCGACGCCGACCCGCCCGCGGGTCACGAAGCCTCGCTCTGCCCCAGCCCAGCAGCAGACGGAGGAGGCGCCGCCCTCGAGCGCGGGCCGCGGGGCGCTCGGCCCGGCCCCCAGGCCCCGCAGGAGCCGCGGGCTCAGGGCTCCGGGCGGGGCTTCAGGCGTCGGTTCAAACGGGACGCGCCGGGACAAGCCCCGTGGAGGCGGAGGGCAGAGGCGGGGGCGGCGGGGAGACCCGGGCCCGGGAGCCTCCCCCGCTCCGCCCGGGGACGCCGGGGCCTCCCGGAGACGCGGAGCCGGGGCCCGGGCAGGAGGCGGGCACCGCGCCCCGCGGCCGCGGGGTTCTCAGTTTCTTGACGTTCAGGCTAAGCCGTGACTCTCAGTTCTAAAGGTAAGAGGGAAGTACGTTTAGAGAGCCCTGACCCGCCTTCACCCAAAGCCCTCCAGCGGAGCGGTCCTCCGCGCCGCGCCCCGGTCTCCCCGGGCCTCCCCTCCGCGCCGCGCCCCGGTCTCCCCCGGCCGCCCCTCCCCGCCGCCCCCCGGCCGCCCCCCCCGCAGTCCCCCGGCCTCCCCACGGCCGCCCCCGCAGTTCCCCGGCCGCCCCCCCCCCCCGCCTCCTCCCGGCCTCCCCTCCCCGCCGCCCCCCGGCCTCCCCACGGCCGCCCGCCCCGGCCTCCCCACGGCCGCCCCCCCCGCAGTCCCCCGGCCTCCCACGGCCTCCCCCCGGCCTCCCCACGGCCGCCCCCGCAGTTCCTCGGCCTCCCCCCGGCCTCCCCCGGCCGCCCACGGCCTCCCCACGGCCGCCCCCGGCCGCGCACAAGCTGCCGAGCGACAGCCGGAACCCAAACCCCCGCACACGCGCTGCGGTCACCGAGCCCCGCGTCTGCAGCGCGCCCCGCTCCCGGGCATCGCGTCCACCTTGGCCTTGGGCTCCCCACCCAGAGTCCCTCAGCCCTCAGAGCCACGGCTCCCTCCTGCCTGGCTCTTTGCTATGGTCCTGCCAGGGAAGCTACGCACGTCACATCTCTTTCTTCTTGTAGCCTGGCATCAGGAACAAAATAAGTGTCAAGATCCCTAAGAACATACATTCATAAAACAATGCTAACAAAAACTCATAAATAAATGCAAGATCATGAGATGTGGAGGGTGGCGGGAGTCTTCTAAAAACCAGGAGAGGAAAAGAGGGCAGGAAGCTGGTTTGCTGGGAAGCACTGTAGGTTAATGGAACACAAACTCCAGAAAAGTGTACTTGTACTTACATGGACGAAAGACCATTGCTTACTTACCTGATTATCAAAAGCAACAATATCATTTGACTTTCAGCAAATTATTTTCAGGGTATATTTTATAATTAACACCTAAAAAATACTTTAAATTGCGTTTACACTAAGTTCTTTCTAACACTATCCCTCCACACCCTGCAAAACAGACTGCGCGTCACCACAGCAACAGTTCCCCATCCGCTCCTACTCCAGTTGGAAAACCACAGGCAGAGTCGGATGTGCTGCACATCCCGAGATGCCTGCTGGAATAAACCACTGCATTGATTTTGTAATAATTTAAATGTAAGAGTTCAATGTTTCTTTAAAACATTCTTGCAATTAGGCAGAAAGCTATTTTAGTTTCTCAAGTCTGACTTTATTAAATAGTATAATACATTATTTAAAAGAAAGAGGAAAAGAGAAAAAAAAGAAAAAGGGGAAAAAAACAAAAAATGTCGAGGCCAACACGCTTGGGGTCGAGCTGGCTGCTGTTCTGGGGGCACTGGGCTGCGCTGGGGGCGGGGCAGTAACAGGAAATGACGCTGAAGTGATTTATTAGTAAATTATAAATCAAGGGACTAAATGTTCTAACCATACACTTTCTCAAGAAAAGCTATGCCCTACTGGTAGGAGGGAACTGAGAGTCCTCACATTCACGTAACCTTCCTTTAAAAGACAATGAAGCACAGTGCTTATTCACTGGGTTTGATAAATTGAGTAATCTACAAATTCCCTAACAAGAATGAGCAAGTCTATACGTACTGGGGATCGGGTTAGAATACCAAAGTCTTTGTATGGTATCAAAATGTACCATTAAACTAGCTGTAAGTCAAAGCCTTCCCTCCCACTCTACCCTGTGGTTGGCCTAATTCGTCGGCAGCATCTTTGCCATCCTTGCTCACAGCCCGAGATGGCTGTTATCGTCCCAACACCCCTGGTGTTCTCGGCTTCCTCCCTCTGACCTAATTTCCAACTGCTCCCCTACATTTCCATTCGTCCACTGTCGTCTGAAAAATTCCCCAATACACCTACGTTTCTGACCTCTGTGGCTAACGTTTCCTTCATACGCTGGCTTAACCGACGCCTGGCTGCTCTTCCCCTCAGTCCTCTCATTCGGAGGCTGAGTTGGTTGCCACATCCTGCCCCATGTATCTCAGGGTTCAGAGGTTCTCCTATCTGCTTCTTTAGGGCTTTCCCATCTTTACTTGTCCTCAGGGAAGACATCTACAAACCTCCGGGTCACCAGTCCCCATCCCTTGAAATCTGATATCTGGACAACCTGCATCTTCAACTACAAATCCTGCAGTTACCTTAGGTGATTTCAACATTCACATGGATGACCTTCCCCAAACCCTTTCCTTGATCTCCTCATCTCGAGGCCATACCTAGGATCTTGCCGTTACGCAGAAGAACATGACCTCTGAAATCTTAAAGCCACACATATCATTCTCTGATAGGACCTCTTTCACTTCACTATGCCCTACATATTAATTCTTTGATCTCACCACCAGATTAATTTTACTCTATGTTGACAAAGACTCTCTCTCCTTGACCAAAGGCTAGCAGGCCTCAAACCAGGCCTATAAAAACTGCACCTGCCTGGCCAGCGTGGCTCAACCTAGTTGAGCATCAACCTAGGATCCAGGAGATCGAGGTTTGATTCCCGGTCAGGGCACATGCCCATGTTGTGGGCTTGATCCCCAGTAAGGGGTGTGCGGGAGGCAGCCGATCAATGACTCTCTCTCATCATTGATGTTTCTATCTTCTCTCTCTCTCCCTCTACCCTTCCTCTTTCTGAAATAAATAAAAATGTATTAAAAAACAAAACAAAACACACAAAACTGCACCTTCTCTGTACAAATCATTTCATTTACCCTCTCCACTAAGAGACCAGAACTAACAGCTCAAGGCCACAGCACTGCCAGGAGCATTTACTGTTTGTTCCAGCCAAAACCTGGTGATAAGCAGATAGGCCCCTGAACCCTCTCTTAGAGCAGTTACTTCAGAAAGCTTGCAATTATAATTCATTTCTCTGTCCCTTTGAGATGTAAATCTCCCACCAAGAACTGAGCTCTCAAGGATAGAGAACCATCTCTTTGAAACACAAAACATTTCCTTCCCAGTCCCTGTGGGAGGGTATGAGCATTAGTGCCAGTCAGTAACCCCCAATTAACCAGTCCCCTTTCCTGCTCTTAGTCAGGTCCCACTTCCCGAAATGTGCTCATCACCGCCCACCCCCACTCCGTCCCCTCCCTGTTCTCACGGCGCCTTTAAAATGCCCAGTCCCTCGGCACAAATGGAAGATGAGAGTTCAGTTCATGCTAGACTCTTTACCCTACTGCAATACTACTAAATAAAACTACCTTTACCGCTTTAATTTGCATATGGCTTTATTTATCTTTGACGATGAAACTATGTAGCACACACACGCCATCCCACAAGATCACTTCTTTCCCCAGCTTCAGTCACTCCTGCTAGTACAGTAGCCCCCCCTTGTCCATGCTTTCACTTTCCATGGTTTCAATTACCCAAGGTCAACCAAGGTCCAAAAATGTTATATGGGAATTCCAGATATAAACAATTCCTAAGTTTTAAATTGCTTGCCATTCTGAGTATGGTGGATTTCTTGCCATCCTGCTCCATCCTGCCTTTGGATGTGAATCACCCCAAACCCTACCGCAACGCCTGCCTTCTCCGCGGGACGCAGCCTGCGAGGGCGGCAGGTACTTCCGTCTTGCTTACCACTCTCTGTCCTAAACTTGCTTCACTACCTGGGGCCAAACAGGCACTCAGTATGTGTAAAATGACCAGGTATTTAGATCATTAATGCTCTGTAAGAGAACTCTAGCCCAGATGACAAAAATTCATCACTGCAATCAGCATCTGTGAGTCTCTCACTGGACGTGTGACTACAGTGGAAGCCCAGACAGAGCACAGAACACAACACACAAACAGGAATGTGCAAAACCATCGTGTGACCCCACTTCATTAGCACCCGTGGGCATTTATAAATACAGAACTTTTTGCTGGGTTACCTAGGATAGCTAATTAAGACTAATCCTTTGGTTGCTAAATCTTTCCCTCTACAGAATACTTTTCACTGGAAAGGGCACCAATTCCATATTTAGCAGTAAATATAAAACTACAGCCAAGGATTAGACCATTTAAAGCCAAGGTCAGAACTTGGGTAAATTTAAAAAAAACATCACTTGGTATTTAAAAGTTTGTGATTGATGTTATCACCTTCTATGTATCTGAGGCATGATGTACTTACTGATAAACTTGTACTGTTGGGAACATACTGATCCTGTTCGCCCAGCAACACGTCAATCACAGGGTGCCGGCCATTTTTTATGATGATTTTCCTTTCTTCTAGCACAGTTGGTCTGTAAAAAGAAGCATGTTTTAATTTACTAGGCAGCCCGGCCGGGCGTGGCTCAGCAGTTGAGCATCGACCTAGGATCCAGGCATTCGGGGTTCGATTCCCGGTCAGGGCACACGCCCGGGTTGCGGGCTGCAGCCGATCAATGACTCTCTCATCATTGATGTTTCTCTCTCTCTCTCCCCCTCTCCTTTCCTCTCTCTGAAATCAATAAAGATATATTTAAAAAAAAATTAAAAAAAAATTAATTTACTAGGCATAGAAAATAGCCTTTAAAAATCTCTAAGATAACATGGAAAATTTCTGTGGTCAGTGTGTCAGACAACAAAACCTTAGGTGTGAATTTCAGGAGCATATGTCAAGATGTAGTCTTTGAGTATAAAAGTTAAATTTTAACTATAAAATAAGCATTGGGAAGACAATTATTATAATAACAGTTCTCTGAAGCACAGACTTTAGTAGAGTCTTATGATGGCTCCACTACTGAGATCTACGTCTACAGGACCCTTTATTTCTATATTTCTATTATTCTCTAAGATACTTTCATTAATAAAAAGTACAGTTCAGATTACTGCTACTTAAGTCATTTTAGTAATAAGAAAAAAGTCATGTAAAATCATTTCCAGATTTAATGATCACATTGATGTTGGACTTGGGGACAGAAGGCCTCAAAATTTTCATATTCTGTTTCATTCAACACCCTTCTATGGCCTTTGATACATTTTTTTGCTACTAAAACATTTTTTTGCTTTGCTAGTTTTGTTCTGTAATGGTATTTTTAGTCTATAGCTTTATCTATTTATCAGATCTTCAGCATTCTTTGGAAGCTGCTGCATAGATGAGCGAGCTGTTCTCTGTTGCTGAATATTTAGACTGTTCAGATTTTTCACTGTTACAAGCAATGCTGCAATGAACAACCCTACACATGTGCCCATGCGCCTATGTTCAAGTATTCTCTAAGCAAAAAGAAATTCCTGGAGTGGAAATTCTAAGTCATAGGGTATGCATTTAAAAAAAAATTTTAGTAGATAAGAGTAGCTGTATCAATTTACCTTCCCAACAGCAGGATATGAATGTTAACTTGTTTTTTCATATCTTCACCTAAGTTGGTATTGATTCTAATATTTCATAATGTGGTGGTGAGGTGCTATCTCATTGTTTTCATTTGCCTTCACTGACTACTAAGGTTGAAGATCTTTTCATCAATTCCTTGGCCACTTGTTGGTCATTTTCATCATAATACCCTATCAGTGATCTCCTCAAGCTCTATGACACAGAGTTTTCGCATCTTTTAAAAAAAAAATTGTCTTTATTGATTTCAGAGAGAAAGGGAGAGGAGGAGGGAGAGAGAGAGAGAAACAACGATGAGAGAGTCATTGATCGGCTGCCTCCTGCACTTCCCCTACTGGGGATCAAGCAAGCCCACAACCCAGGTATGTGCCCTGACCAGGTATCAAACCTCGATCTCCTGGATCCTAGGTTGATGATCAACCACTGAGCCACGCAGGCCGGGCTACAAGTACATTTCTGAACTTACTCATAACACCAAGAAATACTACTTTCCTAAATACTTAAATTCTTCTTAATATATCTGGCTAACAGAACCCTAAGAATGTACACTCACATTCCTCAAAGAAAGTGACTAAAGTAGCTTCTGAGTAAGCAATTTAAAACCATCCTTTCGAAAGAGACATTTGTAATTACAGGAAAAGGACAGTTTTTAAATTTTAGAGTGTGCCCGGCCGGGTATGGCTCAGTGGTTGAGCGTCGACCTAGGATCCAGGCGATCGGGGTTCGATTCCCGGTCAGGGCACATGCCCGGGTTGTGGGATAGGCAGCCGGTCAACGACTCTCTCATCATTGATGTTTCTATCTCTCTCTCCCTCTCCTTTCCTCTCTCTGAAATCAATAAAGACATATTAAAATAAATAAATAAATAAATAAATAAATAAATAAATTTTAGAGTGTAAGTCTAAAAATAGAATTTTTATCTTAATGAGTTATGAATTAACTGTAAAAGAAAAAAATAAAACCATCTGTAAGTGATATCAGTTCCAAAACTCTGAGGGGCTCTGCCAAGTAAAATCAATGTGTCATATTCATGACATTGACATGGCTTTCCAGGGAGGTTTCACTTCAGAATAAATTTTGAGTGATCTGTTCTGCTCTAAAGTCTACAATGACTTATTTCGTTGCTATAAAAATTATATATGACAAAACACTTCCTGATAGAGTAAGGAGCAAACGATAATTCACAGAGCTGAGAGGATACACTAGGAAAGGGTAGTTATAGGAAAAAAGATATAAAAATCATGCTGATGAAATCTTATGTCATTGAAGAACTCAGGAAATCTGGGTGTTGCCTGGAAAGACTGAAATATTGAACATAAATAAATTTATTTATTTTACTTTGTATTTTAAAAATTACTTCTCTTTTAACTGCCCCAGAGAAGAAGAACATGTTTTACATTAGTAAAAACAGTATAATAGCCAGAATTCAATTGAGCAGGGAGACCCTGAATAGGAACTTCTGCCTACAGCTGACAAACTGTCTTAATAGGAAGAAAAGATACAACTAATGACGTCAAACAATCAATCTGAACTCACTGCAACAGCTCAAATGCACAAAAATCTTTAAACAAGATGGAAACCTACAAAAAAATCCCCCCAAAACTTCAGATACTTAAGTACTAGCTTAAAATGTATTTTAGATAAAAGTATTCTATTCCAAGGCTATTTGCAATCAATTTTATGGCTGCTAAAAGAAAAAACTGATCACACTACTTAAGGCTATGGCATGATTGTTCATTTAAAAATTTTCAAGTGGGAGATTCCAAGATGGAGGCAGACTGAGTGGAAGCTACACTGACTTTCTCCCTGGACGGAACAGAATTTAAAACTAAACTATAGAAAAACCACCCTGAATAACCAACTGCAACTGAAGATGAGCTGGAGAGCACCCTCATAACCAAGGAGGAAAAGGGGAGACCACATAGACGGGTAGGAAGTGCAGAGGCACCAGAGGGCTGGCTGGGCACCCACACGCAGCAGCTGAAGGTCCACAGGGAGATCTCAGCTGTGGGGGTTCCCACTGAGGACTCTGGGGCCTAAACCCAAGGCTGGGCTCCCCAGCCCAGAGCACCAGACCTGAGACAGGGGCCTACATAACATCTGGCCCTGAAAAGCATCTGGGTTTCTATCTACCAGGGAGAGAAAGCCTGGAAATGCAGGCTCCGCTCCCTCTTAAAAAGCCAACACACAAAGTTTCATGTGCAGCCATTCACCTTAGGATCCAGCAGAGGGAGGGCAGAGTGGACTGGAGCTGTGTGAGGAGAACCTAGGGCTATGGGCCAGGGACATGGAGCTCAAAGGGCAGGCCTCTGGATTCCTGGAGCGAGTCATTCCCCCATACTGCAGAGGCAGACACTTGCCTTCCCAGAAGCTTTGGCCTGATGGGGGAAGCAATTGCCCCACCCTGCTGGAAAACCTCTTGCCCTACTCCCAGGAGCTTCTACAGTCTGAGGCTCATTAAGAAAATCAGATTAATCAGCCTGCAGGCAAAGGCAGACCTCAGAGTGTTTTGAGTCTTTGCCTGATCTGCTTTGGGAACTGGACCTTGGAAAAGCAGACTTTGGTATGCATCTTGGGTCTGTCCAACCTCACCCAACACCAGCAGAGGAGAACTCAAGCTGTGGGTTGTTGATAGCTCCAAACAGGGTACATGGGTCCAGTCACAAACTGCGTCTGATACTGGCCTGCGCTAGAGACCATGTAAAATGACTGAGAGCCTGGCCGGGCGTGGCTCAGCCGTAGAGCGCTGACCTAGGAACCAGGCGATCGGGGTTCGATTCCCAGTCAGGGCACATGCCCGGGTTGTGGGCTCGATCAATGACTCTCTCATCATTGATGTTTCTATCTCTCTCTCCCTCTCCTTTCCTCTCTCTGAAATCAATAAAGATATATTAAAAAAATAATAATAATAAATAAAATAAAATAAAATAAAATAAAATAAAATAAAATGACTGAGAGTCCTAGCAGGCCTACCTAATACTTAGAAACAAACCCAAACAGGCATCCAAAATGAAGAGACAAAAAAAACAAGCCCTAAATGAAAGGACAAGAGAAGTCTCCAGAGAGAGCTAAATGAAATGGAGGTAAGCAACCTATCAGATATAGAGTTCAGAATACTGATTGTAAGGATGCTCAACAGCATGTAAAAAAGATATGGAAACTATGAAGGAAATGAAGAACGACATAGCAGAAATAAAGAATACATTGGAAGGAATAAACAGCAGATTAGAGGAAGCTGAGGACTGTATCAGTGAATTAGACGACAGGGTAGAAAAAAATCACTCAATCAGAGATCCAAAAAGAAAAAACAATTAAAAAACAGAAGGAGAGTCTAAGGGAGCTCTGGGACAACATGAAATTAACAATATTCGCATCATAGGAGGGCCAGAGGAGGTCAAAAGTAAGCAAGATGAGAGAACCTGTTTGAAGAAATAATGGCAGAAAACTTCCCTAACCTGGTCAAGGAAAAAGTCATACAAGTTCAGGAGGCAGAGAGAATCCCAAGCAAGAAGAACCCAAAGAGCCCCACACCCAGACACATCATAATTAAAATGCCAAGAATTCAAGATGAGAGAATCTTAAAGTCAGCAAGAGGAAAGCAAGCTGTTACCTACAAAGGAGCTCCCGTAAGGCTGTCAGCTGATTTCTCATCAGAAACTCTACAGGCCAGAAGGGAGTGGCATGAAGTATTCAAGGTAATGCAAAACAATGACCTGAAACCAAGACTACTGTATCCAGCAAGATTATCATTCAAGGCAGATGGTGAAATAGAGCTTCCCAGACAAAGAAAGGCTAAAGGAGTTTATCACCACCAAAACAGCATTGCAGGAAATGTTAAAGGGAGTGCTGTAATAGGAATGAGAAATAGAGAAAGAGAGAAGCAAAGGAATAAAGAATTAAAATGGCAATAGATAAGTACCTATCAATAATAACCTTAAATGTAAATGGATTAAATGCCCAAATAAAAAGACAGGGTGGGTGAGTGGATAAGAAGACATGACCAAAATATATGATGTCTACAAGAGACCCACTTCAGAACAAAAGACTCACACAGGATGAGAGTGAAGGGATGGAAAAAAATTTTCCACGAAAAGGAAATGAAAAGAAAGCCTGGGTAGCAAAACTTGGACAAAATAGACTTCAAAATGAAGACTATAATGAGAGACAAGAAAGGTCACTACATAATATGAAAGGGATCAATCCAACAAGAGGATATAACCCTGATAAGTATATATGCACCCAATATAGGAGCACCTAAATATATAAAAAAACTTCTATAGGACTTTAAGGGAGAGATCGACAGCAATACAGTCATACCTGGGGACTTTAACACCCCACCGACTTCACTGGATAGATCTTCCAGACAAAAAATCAACAAGGAAACAGTGATTCTAAATGACACACCAGATCAGGTGGATTTAATTGACATTCACAGAACATTTTACCCCAAAGCTTCAGAATATACATTCTTCTCAAGTCCACATGGGACATTCTCAAAGACAAACCACATGTTAGGACACAAAACAAGTCTCTACAAGCTCAAGAAGACTGAAATCATAACAAGCATCTTCTCGGACCACAATGGCATAAACTTAAAATTCAACCACAATAAAAACACTAAAAAACATTCAAACACAAGGAGGCCAAATAGCATGTTTTTAAACAGTGAATGGGTTACCAAAGAAATCAAGGAAGAAATTTAAAACTTCCTGGAAACAAATGAAAATGAACACACAACAACTCCAAATCTATGGGAAATGATGAAAGGAGTCCTGAGAGGGAACTTCATAGCACTACAAGCCTACCTCAGAAAGCAAGAAAAACTTTTAATAAACCATCTAAACATACATCTTAAAGACTTAGAAAGAGAGCAACAAGAAAAGCCCAGAGTAAGTAGAAGAAAAGAAATAATAAAGATCAGAGCAGAAATAAATGACATAAAGACTAAAAAACAATACAAAAGACCAATGAAACCAAGAGCTGGTTCTTTGAAAAGATAAACAAGATTGATGAACCTTTAGCCAGACTCATCAAGAAACAAAGAGAGAGGACCCAAATAAACAAAATCAAAAACAAAAGAGGTGAAAGAACAACTGATCCAACAGAAATACAACTATATACCACCAAGCTGGACAACCAGGACAAAATGGACCAATTCCTAGGAAAATATATCGTGCCAAAACTCAATCAAGAAGAGTCAGAAGACCTGCATAAGCCAATAACTGCTGACCAAAGGGCTCCCAGCACACAAAAGCTCTGGCATGGATGGCTTCACAGGGGAGTTTGACCAAACATTCAAAGAAGAACTAACACCTACCCTCCTCAAACTATTCCAAAAAATCCAAGAGGAAGGAACACGTCTGAGCTCTTTTTAAGAGGCCAGCATTAGCCTAATTGCAAAACCAGATAAAGACACTACAAAGAAAGAATTACAGGCCAATATCCCTGATGAACATAGATGCTAAAATGCTCAACAAAATATTAGCAAATCAGATCCAGCAACATATTAAAAAGATCATACACCATAACCAAGTGGGATTTTTCCAGGGATACAAGGCTGGTATAATATTCACAAATCAATAAGCGTGATACATCATATAAACAAAATGAAAGACAAAAATCACATGATCGTATCAATAGATGCAGAAAAACCATTCCACAAAATCCAACACCCATTTCTGATAAAAACTCTCAGCAAAGTGGGAATAGAGGGATCATACCTCAACATAATAAAGGCCATATACGACAAACCTACAGCCAATATCATACTCAATGGGCAAAAACTAAAACCATTTCCAATAAGAACAGGAAGAAGACAGGGATGTCCACTTTTACCACCCTTATTCAATATAGTTCTGGGAGTCCTTGCCACAGGCATCAGACAGGAAGAAAACATAAAAGGCATCCAAATTGGAAAGAAGGAAACAAAATTGTCGTTATTTGCAGATGACATGATATTGTACACAGAAAACCTTAAAGACTCCACCAAAAAACTACTAGATTTAATAAATGAATTCAGCAAGGTAGCAGGATACAAAATTAACACCCAGAAATCGATGGCATTTTTATACACCAATAATGAACTTGCAGAAAGAGAAACCAAAAAAAGAATCCCATTTACCATTGCAACTAAAAAAATAAGATACCTAGGAATAAACTTAACCAGAGATGTACAAGATCTGTACTTGGAAAACTACAGGACACTGAAAAAAGAGATAGAGGAAGATATAAACAAATGGAAAAAAATACCATGTTTGTGGATTGAAAGAATTAACATCGTTAAAATGTCCACACTACCGAAAGCAATCTATAAATTCAATGCAATCCCTATTAAAATACCAACAGCATATTTCACAGAGCTAAAACAAACACTTTGAAAATTTATATGGAGCTAAAAAAGACCCCAAATAGCCATGTCAATCTTGAAAAAGAACAAAGTTGGAGGGATCCCAATACCAGATATCAAGTTATACTACAAAGTCACTGTAATCAAAACAGCCTGGTACTGGCACAAGAACAGACACATAGATCGGTGGAACAAAACAAAGCACCCAGAAATTGACCCATGCCATTATGGTCAATTAATACTTGAGAAAGGAGGCAAGACCATACAATGGAGTAAAGACAGTCTCTTCAATAAGTGGTGCTGGGAAAATTGGCTAGGTACATGCAAAAAATATGAAACTAGACCACCAACTTACACTATACACAAAAATAAACTCAAAATGGATAAAAGACCTAAATGTAAGATGTGAAACCATAAAAATCCTAGAAGAAAACGTAGGCAGCAAAATCTCAGACATCTCTTGTAGCAATATGTTTGACGATACCTCTCCTAGGGCAAGAGAAACTAAGGAGAAAATAAACAAATGGGACTATATCAAAATAAAAAGCTTCTGCACAGCAAAAGAAACTATCAACAAAACAAAAAGGGAGCCCACTGTATGGCAGAACATACTTGCCAACGACACACCAGATAAAGGGTTAATATCCAAAAAATATAAGGAAATCATACAACTTAACAAAAAGAAGACAAACAATCCTGTTAAAAAATGGGCAAAGGATCTAAATAGACACTTCTCCTAAGAGGACATACCGATGGCCAAGAGACATATGAAAAAATGCTTAATGTCGCTAATCATCAGAGAGATGCAAATGAAAACCACAATGACAGCCCGGCCGGGCGTGGCTCAGCGGTTGAGCGTCCACTTAGGATCCAGGCGATCGGGGTTAGATTTCCCGGTCAGGGCACATGCTCGGATTGCGGGCTCGATCAATGACTCTCTCATCATTGATGTTTCTATCTCTGTCTCTCGCTCTCCCTCTCTCTCTCTGAAATCAATAAAGATATATTTAAAAAAAAGAAAAAAGAAAAAAAAAGAAAACCACAATGACATGTCACTTCACACCTGTCAGAATGGCTGCCATCAACAAACAACAAGTGCTGGCGAGGGTGTGGAGAAAGGGGAACACTGCTGGGGGTGGGAATGCAGATGGGTGCAGCCACTATGGAAAGCAGTATGGATTTTCCTCAAAAAATTAAAAATTGACCTACCATTTGACCTAGTGATCCCACTTCTAGGAATATATTCTAAGAATCCTGAAACACCAATCAGAAAGAACTTATGCACCCTTATGTTCATAGCAGCGCAGTTTACAATAGCTAAGATCTGGAAACAGCCCAAGTGCCCATCAGTAGATGAGTGGATAAAAAAGCTGTGGGACATTCACACCATGGAATACTATGCAGCTGTAAAGAAGAAGGATCTCTTATCCTTTGAGACAGCATAGAGGGAACTGGAAAGTATTATGCTAAGTGAAATAAACCAGTTAGAGAAAGACAAGTACCATATAATCTCACTCATATGTGGAATCTAATGAACAAAGTAAACTGATGAACAAAATGGATCCAGAGACATAAAAGCATGGAACAGATTGAGGGATCTTAGAGGGAATATGGGGATGGGGATGGGGGAGTGGGAGGGGAGAGATCAATCAAAGAACTTACATGTTTATAAACATAACCTATGGACACAGACATTGGTCTGGGGAAGGCCTAGGGGTGGGGTGGATGCGGGGAGAGGTGATCAATGGGGGTAAAATGGGACATCTGTAGTATTTTCAACAATAAAGGTAAAAAAAAAAAGGAACGGAAATTTCTACTTGTCAACAGCATTCTTACTTGATTTATACTCTGTGTAAAGATATATCATATCTTGGTTATTAATTTTCCCGGGAGACTGTTCTTATCTTTAAAAACAAGCAGATTAAAAAATTTCAGGTGGAATTTTCTAAATATATGATATGCAGTTTCTGAAGTACTTTAGCATGTGAAATATTTCTTGAAATTGCCTTATTGATAGAATAGGTGTTTTGGAACAATCCTATTGAGGACAAATAAAAAGTTGGGTAAAGTATAGAAAACAGCTACTTGAAGGCACCTGGTAAGTAACAAGACCAGGCCCGGATCTGGGGTCAGACATAGGCTGAGGGTGGGTGACATCTCTGCTCTAGGCCGAGACACTCGGGGTGTCATGCCAGGTGTTAGAGTGTATTTGCAGTAAGAGGTGCAGTCTTTGACATCTTGACCATCTTACACCCAGATGTGGATTAAGTGATGCCAGATTGTTATGTGTCTTGAGATGCCTAACGGAAGCAAATGTGACTTTCAGAAGAAAGACACCATCAAATTATTTCTACAAATGATTTTGCAAATACAATGCCCATAGATAATCTAAACAATGAGACATTCAAGGAGATACATGAGCGAGAGAGAACCAGCAGAAACAAAGAGAACAGAACAGGCTCACAAAGATTCCACATATTTGAACGATCAGACACAGACTTTAAGATGACTATGCCTATTGTATTCTTAGAGACAAAAGACTGAGCACTGACAGAAAACTAAAAACGATTTTTAAAATATAATAAATTACTATGGGTATGAAAGACACTAACAACCTTTTAAGTTCAGATATTTTTATTAAAAATAAAATTTTTTATCATACTTTAAGAATTTTTACCATACTTAATTCTTTCTGATTTTTGAATAATTAAACATCTTTCAGTAAAACAGTTACTATTTACTAAGTGCTTATCATTTGCCTGGTCCTGCTTTCATATATCTTTATCTCATTTAATCTGTACAACGTCTTTGAGAGACAGGTTATTATTTTGTCAATGTAGGAACTGAGTATCAGAGAGGTTAAGAAACTTGCTTGAAGGTCAGATGTTAAATAACTGAGCAGATATTCAAAACCCCATGCCTGTCTGATCCGAAGCTGAAGGACACGCCTAGAACAGAGATTCAAATTTCCCTTATGCAAATCAAGGAGCCTCTTGAAATATATACTGGAAGATGCCAAAAGAACAAGGGGAAGCATCAAATTGAAAAATCTAGGATGAAACTTGCATACAGTGGATACTCTAAAAATGTGTTAATTTTCTGCTAAGTCTAGGAGTTCACCATAAAGTTTTACAGTGATGTACTAAGACATATTTTTACTACTCAGGTAGCTTTTGCTAAAACTACATCTCAATAAAGACTCTCTATAACTTGAAGATTTATCCCATTACTAGTTCATAACTTTACTTCTTACGTGTCTGTATGGATATGTAAGACGTAAGTGAGAGCACAGGACAGTCAGTGACAGAGGGCGGGCGGGAGCCAGGGGTTCCGACTGCAAAGCCAGATTCTGATCGTTACGTCACACCGAAAGTTGGATGTTACGTGTAATAATAAGTATGTCCCGGTGTGTGTTCAGGTATGTATAAACATGCGTGCACACGTGGCTGCGACACTTCCGACGTGATGCTCTGCGGCACAGCACTACCTGTCCTCCTTCCACTACCTACAGCATCAGCGGCTGCAAGCAGCAAAAAGCCACTTGAAGAAGCCTAAGAAGCCATAAATAACAGGCGTAAGGATTCCTCAGTGGGAAGGGCTTTACCTGGACACACACCAAGTGCACAGGCTGTGGCCAATCCTCTGCTTCATTCAGAAATAGAATCCATCGGGAACAGTTTGCTTCACAAACCTTGCGCACTGAGAAGGGACCCCTAGTAAGACTGTGAGACATCAGGACACCAGCCGCTGAGGGCAGGCTCTTACTCTTCCAGAACTCGGTTCCGCTGCAGGAGAGGTGTGCAGCTCATTTTATACATTAATAGAATATAATTTTCCCCATTTACTGCACTGTAAAGTTTCAGCTCTAAAATGGCAAGAAATTGGGCAAAAGTGAAAATGCAAAGATTCTATTTTAAACAAAACTATTGTGCTTGACACTGTAGGTACACTCCACATCCATGGAGAGCAAAACAAAAGGAAGCAAAACAGCAAACTCAGTACTTTCTGAGTCTATAAGTGGTGTAGCCAATTCCTTCTCCTCCCACAAATAAACAAACTATTAAACTGTTTTTTGACATCCACTATCGGTACTATGCTAGGTACAGAGGATATTTAAATGTTAAAAAAGATATCTGGCACAAACTAGAGAGGAAACCAAGATATGGAGGAAGTATGAACAGCAAAACGCATCTCCTAATGCTCTCTGTGCCACAAGCGCTGATAAGAGAGCATCTCTTCCATGTTTTCTTTTTAGTCCTTACAATAAGCCATCAAGTTAAACACTCTCTAGTTCTTAGGTATATGAAAAACTGAGGCTTTGAGCCACAAACCAAACACTTGTGTCCCCCTTCCCAAATTCACATGTAGAAACCTAATGTCTAACGTGATGGTATTCCCAGGTGATTAGGTCCTAAGGGCAGAGCCCTCATGAAGGGCTTCCCCAGACAGCCCATATGGGGCAATGTCCACCAGAGCCACAGAGAGCCACCAGCACAAAATTCCGGCCCAAGCTGGAGCAAGCCAAGTCCAGAGTGCCAGCACTAGCAGAGCCACCACAGAGAACCCCCGCAGGGCCAGGCCGGGCCCAGGCACAGCACCACCATGGGGACAGGGACACCTGACTCCTGGAACCTAAGTCATTGCCCAGAAAAGCTATGGGAACAGGGCTGCCACCCTAAAGAGTCTGGAAGGCAGGGCGCACCTCCTACCAATCCCCCACCCCCAATCCCAGAGAGCTGAGCAAAAAGATTGGCTCAAGTTTAAGGTTTTGGATTTAGGAAGAGCAATAGGGAGCAATAGGGAGCAATCTGCCTCAGAATGACCCACAGCTTGAGAGTCACCCGTATCTGATTTAGATATTTAAATGATACTTATAATTATAAAGTTAAGCATATTATATCAAGTGCTCAAGTCAAAGCTAACAAAGGAAAGGATTGCACCTTTGTAAAAATGTCACCCACATAAATTTAAAGATTGAAATATCTAACATTCACCTCTAGAATTATCATGACCATCTGCTATCACTGTATTTACTGACAGAGCAAGAGAGGGATTTAATTTTAAATTGAGCTGTATGTGTACGATATTCAACTTCACCAACACTCCAGCGTATCTGAGTAATTTTAGTGTTTTATAATAAAAGCACTAAAATTGATTGAATAATGCCATCTGATCTAAAGCACTGAAATGGGGGGGAAATAAAAAAATGTATTACCTGCAGTAATCGCCTTGCTTAGTGACCTTGGCCAGGGAGAAAACGCAGTCAACAGTTGCTAGGTGATGTACTGCTTTGCACAGGGAGTGATAATGTTCATTGAAATTCCTACAGAAGCAACAAAAAGGTGAGCAGAAGTGATTTCTCAGACTCACAAAGCTGAAGGACAAGTCCTTTATTAGCTGAGATCAGCTAAAACAAAATAACCAGTCATAACTAGCAGTTAAGAGAGTTGGAAATTACATAGAACTACTTTTCTGTTTAATATAATAATTTAATCACTGAGGCTTCTTTTTCTTCCATTTGGATAGAATTTTATGTATTTAAAAGTGTCTATGCAAAAACGTTTACTGTTAATACCTATTGCACATTTCGTCTCACTATGACACTTCAACTTAGATATAATGAACACAAATGCAGCGAATGTTTTCATTTAGTTTCAGTAACACTGAATTGGAAGCTTCTCCATGGCAGAGTTCACGTCTATCTTACTTACCTATCAGTACAGCCCTAACATCTAGCCCAAAACCTTGTCATAATCTTGAAGGCAAGTACAAAGAAAAGGACTTTTTTCAGTGATCTGCAGTTATCTTATTAATAGTGCATACAGAAATTTACTTTCAGATTTGTTTCCAAAGAATGATGGCCACTGCCTCAAATCTTTGGCTAATATTTAAATAACCGATGGTCTAGAAGCTTAAAAGCACCCTTTATTGAAAGACATAGTCAGAAAAAATACAGGAATGTACACAGGTGCGTGCACTCTCTCTCTCTGTGGCTTAAACTACCCTGTTATCTCAAGAGCACAGGCATCCCTTACAGTGTCCTTTTAAAGAAGAACCCGGCCCCAAAAGAGGTAACATTCACCACAGTACTTCTCTTAAAGCAGATTTCACTACTGTACTGTGAGTTTCAGAAACTTTGAGGTTTAGTCTGTCTGCTCTGTAAGAACAGAGGTTTCCAGAGCGCCTCCTAGCTCGAAGAGGCGACCAGGTTAAGCTGCCACATGACCAGTTGTTGTTTTACTGTCACTATACTGATTTTTTAAAAAATGTATCTTTATTGTTGAAAGTATTACAAATATCTCCCTTTTTCCTCCAGTGATCCCCTCCCCCTTGCAGTCCTCCCTCCAGGCCTTCACCACACTATTGTCTGTGTCCATGGGTTACGCATAAGTGCATATAAATTCTTTGGTTTATCTCTTCCCACTCCCACCCCGCCTTCCCTCTGAGATCCCTCAGTCTGTTCCCTGCTTCGATGTCTCTGGGTCTATTTTGTTCATCGGTTTATTTTGTTCATTAGATTCCACATATGAGTGAGATCATGTGATACTTGTCTTTCTCTGACTGGCTTATTTCACTTAGAATAATACTCTCCAGGTCCCTCCATGCTGCCTCATAGACTAAGAGATCCTTCGTTTTTACAGCTGCATAGTATTCCATGGTGTGAATGTCCGAGAAGATGCTTGATACGATTTCAGTCTTCTTGAACTTGTAGAGACTTATTTTGTGTCCTAACATGTGGTCTATGTTTGAGAATGTCCCATGTGCACTTGAGGAGAATGTATATTCTGAAACTTTGGGGGAAATGTTCTATAAATGTCAGTTAAATCCATCTGATCTAGTGTGTCATTTACAGTCCCTGTTTCCTTGTTGATTTTTTGTCTGGAAGATCTGCCCAGTGAAGTCAGTGGGGTGTTCAAGTCCCCTAAGATGACTGTATTGCTGTCGATCTCTCCAGAAGTTGTGTTTTTTTCAGCCTGTGTGAGTCTTTTCTTCTAAGTTGGGTTTCTTGTAGACAGCATGTATTTGGGTCTTGTTTTCTTATCCATTCAGCTACCCCATGTCTTCTGATTGGGACATTTAATCCACTTATATTTAAGGTTATTATTGATAGGTACTTATCTATTGCTATTTTATTTCTTTATGCCTATGCTTCTCTTTCTCTCTTTTTCTACTTCTTATTACAGCGGTCCCTTTAACATTTCCTGCAATGCTGGTTTGGTGGTGATAAACTCCTTTAGCCTTGTTTTGTCTGGGAAGCTCTTTATTTCACCACCTATTTTGAATGATAGCCTTGCTGGATAGAGGAGTCTTGGTTTTAGTTCCTTGCTTTGCATTACCTGGAATACTTCATGCCACTCCCTTCTGGCCTGTAGAGTTTCTGATGAGAAATCAGCTGACAGCCTTATGGGAGCTCTTTTGTAGGTAACAGCTTGCTTTTCTCTTGCTGCCTTTAAGATTCTCTTTTTATCTTGAATTTTTGGGATTTTAATTGTGATGTGTCTGGGTGTGGGGCTCTTTGGGTTCTTCTTGCTTGAGACTCTCTGTGCCTCCTGAACTTGTGTGACTTTTTCCTTGACCAGGTTAGGGAAGTTTTCTGCCATTATTTCTTCAAACAGGTTCTCTATCCCTTGCTTACTTTTGACCTCCTCTGGCACTCCTATAATGTGAATATTGTTACGTTTCATGTTGTCCCACACTTCCCTTAAACTGTCCTCCTGTTTTTTAATTGTTTTTTCTTATTGGATCTCTGATTGAGTGATTTCTTTCTACCCTGTCTTCTAATTCACTGATACGATCCTCAGCTTCCTCTAATCTGCTGTTTATTCCTCCCAATGTATTTTTTATTTCTACTATGTCATTCTTAATTTCCTTCATAGTTTTTGTATCTTTTCTCACGCTGTTGAGTATCCTTACAATCAGTATTCTGAACTCTATATCTGATAGATTGTTTATCTCCATTTCATTTAGCTCTACTTCTGGAGAATTCTCTTGTTCTTTCATTTGGGACTTGTTTTTTTGTCTCCCCATTTTTGGCTGCCTGTTTGGATTTCTTTCTATGTATTAGGTAGATCTGCTAGGACTCCCAGTCTTTTGGATGGTCTCTGGTGCAGGCCAATGTTAGACACTGTTTATGATTGGCCTGTTTGAAGCTTCCCACACTCCACAGTTTGTGGTTCCCTCTGCTCTGGCTGGGTGTGTTTGAACAGGACTTCACTATATTGATTTTTTAAAATCTGTAATTTCTGCCCAGCCGGGCGTGGCTCAGTGGTTGAGTGTCGACCTAGGATCTGGGCGATCGGGGTTTGATTCCTGGTTAGGGCACATGCCCGGGTTGCAGGCTCGATCAATGACTCTCTCACCATTGATGTTTCTATCTCTCTATCCCTCTCCCTTCCTCTCTCTGAAATCAATAAAGATATATTTAAAAAAAAGAAAAAAAGAATATCATGAAAAAAAAAAATCTGTAATTTCTGATTTTTCTTATAACATCAGACTAAAGTATTCTATGTAAATGAGTTTTTCAGATACTAAAAACATTTTAAGTGTCCAGCTTTATTTTTGTGTTAACTATTTATGAATTAAAAAATGTACTTATGGTATATTTTATACTTCTCTGAGTACAGAGAACACAGTGAATATAATATACCTATTTCTCACTGAATTAAAATTCATCAAAACAAACAACATGAATCCCACTAACAGTGTTAAGAGTCAGTGCAAAAGTCCCACACAAAGGAGACTGGCCCCTGGTACCAGACAGGTGGTGCTCAGTTGCCACCTTAAAATGCCTCTTGATTTTGAAGATGCCACACGCTGCATGGACCTAACATTCCTGGAGTGGTTGCCCAGAGATTATACTTTGACCTTCCTGTTCTGGCATCAGTTTTAGATCTGACCACTCATTTACCCCTTGGACTGTGCCCTGTTCTAATTACTGACCCAGTTAGTCTTCCTATCCTGGCGTGTGTGCTCTCTCTCTCTTTTTGCCAGAGAGCAGCCATGCATGGTATTTCTGCTCTTGCCTATCTGGATACGAGTGTCAGAGGACCTCTGGCATGAAAAACAGTCCATTTTTTGTTCCTCTCACTCCGTTTTCCTAATGTCTTGTCACTAAAGCCCTAATTTGCTTTAAGATAGCAGCCTTAGGGTGAGGGGAACTGTACCTGATGATATTTCTAAATTTCTAGAAATGAAATGAGGGACACAGTTCTTAGTAGAGACCATTTCAGTTAAAAAAATTATAAGAAAAAGTCATGGAGGGATAAGGTAATTATTTTGATATGGACAACAATGTTCTTTCTCATGCCAATTATATGAAGCTCTGAATGCGATGAGCAAAGGCCCTAAATCTCGAGCATCGTCACCGTACCTCTACCGAGCCCTGCTTGGCTTCTTGCCCTTATCCACTTTCCATATCACAGTCATTCTCACACTGAGAACGAGCAGTTGAAAACTGGGCGATTCGGGTAACAATCGGAGAGACTGGGTTCATGTCAGACAACATGCAACTCCATCGATAAGCCACCAGCCAACGAGAGGGCAGCCAAAGCCTGAACCTCAGTCTCAGCTCAGAAGGTGCTGCGGAGGCCGGCTGAGACACTCGGGTTCTAAGGCTGCCGGTACAGTTTACCATCAGGCGTTGCTCAATGATATCTGAAGTTAATAAAAATGGAAGGGATTTTATATTTTAGTTGAGCTACTGTGTAAAAGATATTATAATTCAATTTTAAAAGAATTTGCAATTGAGGAGATTCTTCAATATCCACAGCCCATTTTCTAGAAGACAGAAGATGAGACATTTTTGAGAGAGGGTTCCATTGATAGAATTTCTTACAGCCTAGATTTCTTGCAGTATTTTGATCAAAAGTAATATGACTAATGTACAACAGTTTGTATCTCAGTAACAGACAAACACACTTGTAATAGCTGGTATTCAATCCTCTGATGTCAGGTTGTTGAGGTCTGGCACCTCAATTAATAGTGCACATAACAACCAATGCAGGAGCGCTAGCTGCAAATGTCTCAGTCAAATTTCAGCCAGTATCCTTTTTTAGATAAAAAGTAATATATTTTTCTTATTTTGAAAGTAATACTTGTATGTCATATAAACTTCTGAAATCATGTATTTGCAAAGTAAATTAAAATTTCCAGAAAACTTTCCATTGAGAAATAATCAGATATTTGAGACTACATACATGTGCGCGTGTATGAATAGATTTATCCAAAGAATATAAAAAAATGGACAATAATCATATTAACATAAGCATATATATTTGATTTTTAAAACATACAGCTTTATATGCTGTGCACAAATGTGAATTTACACATACAGAACTGTATCACACTCGGATACTGTTGTGCATCCTTCACTCAACAATGTATCACAAGCATCACAGCCTCCTGGTGTGTCTAGTTAGTGTCGGCTCACTCTCCGCAGCTCTCAGCTGCAGTAGACGGTGGTGCAAGGAGGCAGAACTCCCCTGGGTTAATCTGGCAGAAGGGCCCAGGCCAAGGGCTGACACAGTGAGAGAGGCATCGGTACCGGAGGGATGACAGAAAAGAGGAGAGGGCAAGTCAAAGAGATATTTCAAAAGGAAAGAAGACAAACAGGAATCTGGTAACAGCTAAGGGACGAGGGAGGAAGAATGAGAAAGCTCATGTAGGAGCTGGGAGACGCCTTCTTCAGCCCAGAGTAATGACGGGAGAGCAGAGCCCAGGTTTCTGCAATCACGCCACTATGACTGAATGAATTCCAAGAACCTCACCGAATCCCAGAGCCCGAGAATGTGGCCTGTGAAGCTGGGAAGAAGTCATTTTAGTCCAGTTTTCACATCCTCAGTGATGCTGCTAAGGGAAAAGCCAGGAGAACTAAAGGACTCAAGGGCCCTGAAAACCGTTAAAATGGGAAACTGAAAGTGAATTGGAGATATCAAGACGGCAGCGTAGGTAACAGCTGCACCCACCACCTCCTGCAACCATATCAAAATTACAGCTAAAATACAGAACCACCATCACTCGGAGCCTCCTGAAATCTGGCTGAACAGAAGCCCTGCAGCCAGGGAACTGAAGCAGCACCGAGACCGGGAGGAGGGGCGGAGACGAGGGCGGATCGGGGCTGAATTGTGGAGACGTGGTTGCAGGCCCACACCCGGTGCCTCGGTTTAAACCCAGGAGGGAATATCAGGGGTGGAGGTTTCCCGGAGGAGTGAGGGGTCCCAGCCCCACAGCAGGCCCCCAGCCCAGGGCTCCAGGGCCGGGGAGAGACGTCCCCACAATTCCGGGCTGTAAAACCAGCGGGGACTGTCCCTGAGGGTCACAGAGGCTGCGGGAGCCCCAGCAGCTCCTCTTAAAGGGCCCGTGCTCGGCCTCACTCAGACGCGCTCCCTCTGAGCCCAGCGCTGGGCAGCAGCCCGAAAAGACCTGGGACACTTGGGGAGGAACTAACCTGCCTGAAATCCGGGAGAGAGGCGGAAGGGCAGCTTCCTCCCAGGCAGAAGAGCTGGCGGAGACCACTGCTCCTTTGGCGAGTCCTCCCTGCAAATAGCCGGCAGGCAGGCGCCATATTTGAATCACCAGCACCTGACTCTCACCTTAGGCCCCGACCTGTGATTGTCGGAGGCCCCGCCCCTCCCCACCTGCAGGCTCATCCAAGCCATTTCCAGGGGCTTTTTTGTGCAAGTGGCCTCTCCATCCTCATGCTTAGGACTTTCCTAAAATCTCTCAAACAAGCAGCAGCGGGCCCCATACAGCTTGATAAGCGGCCCCAGGCCTGGCACTAGCGGCAGTTTGCATTGGCTTATAGCTTGGCCTCTCCTGGACACCACCAAGCCAAGCACAAGTAGCAGCCAACTATGGATTGCTGAGTAGCTCATGCTGGGTGGCGCTGGGCAAGGGACAGGCAGAGGCTGACTTTGCACCTCCTGGGAGGACCAAGAGACAGTACATCTCTGCCCACAAGTCTGGTGGTCAGACTTGACTAGGCTGGATTACAATCCTACCACATCCATGAGTGACACACTCAAGGGGCACACTTGGTGAACACCAAAGCCCCACTGAAGTAAATCCTGATCCATAGGGGAGTCTTCAGCACAGCAGCTCTTTGGCTGTAGCTGCAGCTGGTCCTCACAGCCGACTGGCCGGGGGGTCAATTCCTCCCAGGGACACCAACAGCAACCAAGGCTCAACTACAACAGGACAGCGCACACAGCCCACACAGGGGAGCACCTAGAAGGCCCAGCTTAGGTAACTGGGGAGGCTGAGCCACTGGACCCTACAGGACACCTACTACACAAAGCCACTCTACAAATTCCAGGAGACATAGCAGCTCTACCTAATACATAGAAACAAACACCTGGAAGCAGCCAAAATGTGGAGGCAAAGAAACATGTCACAAAGGAAAGAACAGAAGAAATCTCTAGAAGAGGAACTAAATGAAATAGATCCAAGCAAGCTAATGGATGCAGAGTTCAGAATTTTGTTTATAAGGATGTTTAAGCAGACTGTTAGGGAAATAACTGAGAAAATCGATAACATAATGAAGTACCAATTTGAAATGAAGGCTATACGAACTGAAATGAAGAATAATTTACTGGGAATCAACAGTAGAGTAGAGGACGCTGAGAATCAAATCAGCAATTTGGAACATGAGGAAACAAAAAATACCCAACAAGAAGAGCAAAAAGAAAAAAGAATCCAGAAATACGAAGATAGTATAAGGAGCCTCTGGGACAACTTCAAGAGGCCCAACATTCGTATTATTGGGATCCAGAAGGGGAAGAAAGAGAGCAAGAAATTGAAAACCTATTTGAAAAAATAATGACAGAAAACTTCCCCTACCTGGGGAAAGAAATCGACTTACAAGTCCAGGAAGCACAGAGGGTCCCAAAGAAGAGGAACCCAAAGGAGCCCACAGCAAGACACATCGTAATTAAAATGCCAAAGGTTAAAGACAAAGACAGAATCTTAAAAGCAGCAAGAGAAAAGCAGTTAGTTACCTACAAGGGAGCACCCATACGACTGTCAGCTGATTTCTCAACAGAAACCTGCAGGCCAGAAGGGAGTGGCAAGAAATATTCAAAGTGATAAAAAACATGGAACTACAACCAAGATTGCTCTACCCAGCAAAGCTATCAACTAGAATTGAAGGTCAGATAAAGAGCTTCACACAGATAAGATAAAGCTAAAGGAGTTCATCACCACCAGACCAGCACTACAGGAAAAGTTGAAGGGTCTTCTTTAAGAAGAAGCTAACGAACAAAAGAATCTGACAAACTAAATAGACCCAGAGACACTGACTGACGCAGGCAACAGACGATCATATTTCAGAGGAAAGAGGGAAGGGGGTGGAGGGTGGGAAGAGATTAACCAAAGAAGTTATATGTATAACCCATGGACACAGTCAATAATGGGGTGAAGGCCTGAGGAGGGGGTGGGAGCAAAATGAAGGGGGTCAATTGGGGGGGAAAAATGGGACACATGTAATACTCTCAACAATAAAGATAAATTAAAAAAGAAAGAAAAAGGAAAAAAGAAAGTGAATTGAGAAAGGAACAGAATAAACCACATTTCCATCCCTGGATTTAAGACTCTGAGTCAAGATACCCTCAAAAGACTCAGGATAAGTAAATTAGAATCTCTTTCTGACCCTATAATTGAAGACTCCTCCAGACAAAAAGAGATACAAACCTTTTAAAAACTGTCATATTTTATCTTTTTTGTTCTCCTCCCCCCCACTTGTAGGGTTGTTTACTTTAAATATATAAAGCTCCCTGAAGGAACTTACTAAATATTTGCTGTTCAAATTTTTAAAAGAGAGATTTTTGTTTAGAAAGATGCCTATGGATTCATCTTGGGCAGGCTCGACAGCCTGAGAGCAAAGGGTATAGATGCCACCACCACACACCCTGTCTTGAACCTGGGATCTGATCCTTAACCCATGAGCAACTTATTTCTGCATCTCATTTTATTCGTTTATAAATTGGGGGTGATGATAATACTTAGTTTGCAGGGCTCCTGTGAGGAGTAATGAGCTGGTACATATTAAAGTGCTTATATGAGTGGTTGTCCGGAGCCAGCGCCTACGGACTTAATGCAAGCCAGCTGTGCACATCTCTTCCCAAGTCCTTCCAACAGGAGCTGAAAATCAGTCATGGTGCAAGTATTCACCACAGGGATCAGCAGAGAGTGGCCATAGCCATTCTCCAGCACACTGCTGACTTAAACTTGCCAATATGAACACAACTATTAACAAATCCAGAATGAGAAATCTCTAAGACAACGGCAAGTACTCTTCCAAAAAATCTGATACTATGAAAAACGAAATCTATTCTAGATTCAAACAGACTAGAGACAGAATAGCCAAATGCAGTGTGTAAAAATTGATTAGATCTTTCATTTAAAAATTTGAGGGAGGTAATTCAATATATTCTTAAATTAATATTATTTTTTCTTAGGTGTGATAATGGTGTTAAGATTATATAGCAGAACCTCCTTATTTTTAGAAAATGTAAGTTTAAGTATTTAGGGGTGAAGTGTTATGTCTAAAACTTACTTTCAAGTATTTCAGGAGACAAAGTGCATGAGAGACAGAAAACAAACACAGCAAAATGCTAACACTTGATACATCTAGGTGAAGGGTACAGAGGCATTCATTCCCATAAATTTAAATTTTTAAAAAATAAAAATTAGGGAGTAAACAAAACAACTCACCCACACTTGTCCAACTCTGAAAATGTTAAGCCTTTATATAAGAAAAGTAAAACAAGTCCAAGGTGGAATTTCAAAAGAATGACTCTAGTAAACATCCTTAGCAACAAAGTGTTAGTACAGTAACAATAAAGTATATTTAGTCTCTCAACAAAGACCAAAATGAGCTTACATTTCAGTGGATTAAATATAAAATCAAACACACATACCCAATTGTTCTACGGCAGGTCACAAGCAGTAATCCTGGCTTTTCTTTTTTTATGGAAAGATTTTTTCTGGTCTATTTCTAATAGCAAAAAGTCAGATTATGTTTTTATTGTAAACTCACTCTAGAAAATCCAGCCATTCAGCACTGCAGTCCAGGACCAGCTGCTCCCGGAGCTGACTCAGATGTCTGTAACTTTCTACAATGAAAGGAGAGTGGAAGCGGCTCACAGCTTTTGTGCTAGAAGAGGGGGAACATAAACAGGAAATCAAGGTTACTAAGAAGCCAGTAATGCCATCTCTTCACAAAACTAAAGAAGATATTTATTATTCTCTGATGAACCTTGAAAGTAAATAGCTGTAAAAAGAGAACATTCTTTAATTATGGCCCTGAACTTTTATTTATTTATTTTATTTTAAATATATCTTTATTGATTTCAGAGAGAGGAAAAGAGAGGGAGAGAGAGATGGAAACATCAATGATGAGAGAGTCATTGATCGGCTGCTTAGCCCGCAACCCGGGTACGTGCCCTGACCAGGAATCGAACCCCGATCGCCTGGATCCTAGGTCGATGCTCGACCACTGAGCCACGCCTGCCCAGGCTGAACGTTTTTTTTTAAAAAGATGTTTTTATTGATTTCAGAGAGAGGAAGGGAGAGGGAGAGAGAGGTAGAATCATCAATGATGAGAGAATCACTGATTAGCTGCCTCCTGAACACTCCCTACTGGGGATCAAGCCCACAATCTGGGCATGTGCCCAGACTGGGAATCGAATGGCGACCTCCTGGTTCATAGGTTGATGCTCAATGGCTTAGCCACGCTGACAGGGGTGGCCCTGAACTTTTTTGATTCCAAAGATTTTGTTGTAAATAAAATACTTGGAGTTCACAGGACTTTGTTCAGGCAGCTTTTAAAATGCATTTCAAATTATATCCATATATGGCAAAATGAAAATTTAGAATTTTCATTTCATATGCAGAAAGCCTTTTCTTTAAATTATACTAAATGAAAATGCTTGCTTTAAGGAAAAAAAGATCAGAAGCAAACATGGCAAAATAAGTGCTGACAAAGCTGGGAGGTGGATATGTTGGTGAAGCCCATACTATATATTCTATACTTTTCTGTATCATTAAAGCATTTCAGTGAAAAACGGAAAAATACAAAGCATCACAAAGAATAGTGACACATTAAATCAGGAGGCAAAGAGGAGCGTTGTCGATCTCACTGTAGATTCCCGGGACCGGGCATGGAAAGGAACGCCCTGTGCCCTTCCTCTGGGCTTGTGCACAATCTCTGATTCTTCATCAAGAAGCTGCAGTGCACACCGGGGAGGCCGTGGGTCCCCAGTTGGAGAGCCTGGCCAAGGCCCCAACTCTGCCACTTACTTGCTAGCTATATGACTTTGTAAATATAACTGACCTCTAAACATCACTTTCCTTGTCTATAAAATGTGCAGAACAGTATCATCACCTCCAGGCACTGTTGAGGATCGAACAGAGAGTGGCTAAGAGTCCCTCTGTCATTAATACTCAGGGTTCGGACTCGATCTGTGGTGCTACCGCGGTCGATGTTATTACTATGAGGAGACCTTCGAGAAGAAAAGGTCAGGGTTGAGTGATAAGCAGGCGGGGACAGAGTGCACTCCGATCTCTGTCTGCTCCCCACTCTATCTTTAATGTGGCAAGCGGCTGGACTAGGGGTGACCCTGTCACACTGAAATCTGACCAATGATGTTCTAACGTATCCCTGTCAGGCTCCAAACAACAGATAAAAGTTACAATGAACCTTCCCCAGACCACCTCACTCATTCAACTGACATCACTGAACGTTCAGAAGACGCTGGCACTGATTTGGGCCTGCCTGTTGCTTTTAAATTATGTCACCTAGATTATTATGCAAACATATTTATCATAGCTTTCTCTTCTACCAAACTCACTCAGTGAGACATTTGTTATTGTTCTACATAGACTAACATGATTTTTCGTAATTCCTCTTCATAAAGCATATTTCCGTTCATTAGCTGTAGTACAGGAAAAAAGTAAATAAAGGAAAAATGCCTGCAAAAAGAAAACAGTATCCCCTAAAATCAACAATACTCAAATCTCAATTACAGTTTCTGGTAGCACAGAAAACAAAGAGGCTGGTATTTAGAACTAACAAAACCCGTGATGGTGTCTTCAGCATCCTGTGATAGTGGCAATGGATAACTGTTGTCGGTTTTTATTAAAATAATTAATTACCATTCACACATCATGTCAATATTTTCTCCCATTCTTAACATTTATTCCTTCATGCCATCACCAGCTATAGTCAATCTTCTATTATCTAAGGCAAATGTAATGTTTTCATCCCAAATTCATGCAAGCATATTAATAGCAGTAGCAATAAATATTCCACAAAGGATGCTACTCCGAGGGGGACACACTTCTCTAATGCCACTTCTTTAAGCGAGTCCCCTCTTGGGGATTCATGCTGACCAAGGCAGAAAGGCAGCGTCCCGGGCGGTCCCTTTAGTTTTGTTTTTGATTTATTTTCATCAATTCACGATATAACTCACAGAAAAGATGTAATGAACTATTATAATATGTGCCATGGAAGGCACCGAGAACAATGAAATGCAGAGCTCCCTGAAGTAGAAAATGAAATTTCAGCTTCGTAAAAGTTCAAGCAACCAAATTTATCTTTCCTCTGACGGTTCCTCAACTTTCTTTCCTCATGTGTTTAAAGTGTACTCTGAGGTATAAAAATAAAACAGTAATTTACAAAACAAGAAAACAAATGTTCACAAATAAAATACCCTTTGGAAAAAATGTTTTAAAATTAATGATAAAAAGAATAAAAAATCAATTTTTCTTTGGTTGAAGTTCCATTAAAAGAAACAGGCAAGGAAAATGCTCGACATCGCTAATCATCAGAGATGCAAATTAAAGCCACAATGAGGTGTCACCTCTCACCTGTCAGAATGGCTCCATCAACAGATCAACAAACGCCATGTGCTGGCGAGGGTGTGGGGGAAGGGGAACCTGGTGCCCTGCTGGGGGGAATGCAGACTGGGGCAGCCTCTGTGGAAAACAGTGTGGAGGCTCCTCAAAAAATTAAAAATGGAGCTGCCGTTTGACCCAGTGATTCCACTCCTAGGAATGTATCCTAAGGATCCTGAAACATTCATCAGAAAGAATATATGCTCCCCGATGTTCATAGCAGCGCAGTTCACAATAGCTAAGATCTGGAAACAGCCCAAGTGCCCATCAGCAGATGAGTGGATAAAAAAGCTGAGGGACATTCACACCATGGAATACTACGCAGCTGTAAAGAAGAAGGACCTCGTACCCTTTGGGACAGTATGGAGGGACCTGGGGAATATTATGCTGAGTGAAATAAGCCAGGCAGAGAAAGACAAACATCACATGATCTCGCTTATACGTGGAATCTAAAGAACTTAATAAACTGATGAGCAGAATAGATTCAATGACGTGGAAGCATGGATGAGACTGATAAATGTCAGAGGAATGGAGGAGGGCGGGTGGGTGGAGGCAGAGAGAGTGACCAAAGAATTTATGTGCAAATATGCACAACCCAAGGACACGGACAATGGTGGAGAGAGGGACTGGGGAGGGGGAAGGAACGGGGTGGAACGGGTCATTGGGGAGAAAAAGGGACATCTGTAATATTTTAAACAATAATAAAATGAAAAAACAACAACAGGCAAGAATTGCTTTTATGAAAAGGGTATGGTTATTATCAGTCAGTAGCACAGAGATATACAGATATCATTATAGTTCATTTAATTTAAAAATATACATTTTTAAACCTACCTTCCAACTTTAATCCAATCAGATGGTATACAAGATACAGCAGAGTTCTTTATTTCAATCATAAACTAAAATAAATATAAATCAAAATTAGATATTTAAATGATTATCCATATTTTAAAGTTTCCTCAAAATTATGCTAAATATTAATTATAAATAGTAAATATTATTCTGAATAGTCAAAACAAATCCAGTACTGTTTTTGGGAGAGTTTATATATGTCCTTACAATCCAATATTATTAATTGGGGTTCCAATACTTGGGATAAAGTACAATCTGTATTGAGCAAAGGAGATCACTGGACACTTTAATGTTGTAGCACTGCATTGTGCATGCCACAAATGGTGGTTTTTTCCATCAATGGCCTATTTCATTTATTAGTACCCACTTATCTCGAGAAATCTGTTACTCAGTAGTAAGACTGAATTTCTAAGTCCATAAAATTTTTAGATGCTCAATTATTAGATGTTATACACACTTTAGATATGGCCTCTCCCCGATTCTGAACAGAAGGGGACTTTACTATAATAGTTTCTATTCAAGGAGCCTAACTCCTCCAAAAGTCCTACGAAGAAAGCGCTGACTGTCACGGAAGGTGCTTCCCCTGCGTGCTTCGTGCCTCGCCTGTAGGAGCCTCAGCTCTGAAGGCACAACGCGCTCTGCAGACAGCGCCTCTGAAGCCAGCCAGGAGCAAGCGAGGCCGAGCTCCTCTCCCGCCTTCCGTTTCCAGGGCTCGTAAGGTAGCAGCTGGCCCTCCTGCGCACACTGCAGGGCTGTTACAATGAAAGCCAGTATTTTACTCAAATAAAGAAACTTATTTTGTACAGGATGGAACCCAGTGGCACTGTGGCCACCACTAATCTTAAGATGGCTATAGGAATTTTTTTTTTTAACACTAATCAGATTTATAACATTTCAGGTATTTATAATATGCTTATTATTAATAGTATCAGCCTGGCTCTTGAGTTTACCTTTCTATTAATAGAAACACTAGCTTTTACATTAATTATAATAGGAACTAATAGTTAATTTTAAGAATTTTCATTCTTAGCAAAAATTCTGTAACTAATGACGTCCTCTTGCATAGAGATAAATGAACACTTGAGTCTGCCACACCCAGTTCAACAGAGTGAAGAGTCCAAAGTTCACTTTGGCTACAAAAATTGAGGAAAATACACAAAATAAATATCATGGGTGGGAGAGATAAAATCACTTTAAAACTAAGCTAAAAAATTTTGCTTAAATATTATTTTTAAATGTATGAGACAACGTATTGGTCTTTTGATAAAATAATTCTGGGAAGAGCTATCTATGCCAAAGGCAAACTGAAAAATTTGGGAACATACTGGATCACTAACAATCGGGAAGGACACATCTAGATCAGAACGGTTGTGACTAGGGGATGGTGGAAATTTTGCAAATAAGCCCAAACCGCTTCAATGAGGCCGTGGGCAGCCAGCGAGGCTGGTTACTTAAGCGCATAATTTGACATACTTTGCCAGGACAGCGCTGGATTCAAATGTGTATCTTATACACCTGACAAACTGCTACTGGTCACAGCCCCCTGGAGTGGCTTATAAACAGTCTGGAGCATACTGTTCGATCTGTAAGTATCAAGGGTCTACGCTAAGGAGCACAGCCCCTCAAGAAGGCCGTGTGCAGAACCTGCAGGGGGCCGAGGGAGCCTGGAGAGCCCATGCGGTTCTGCGTGGCAAGCCCGGGGCCACTTCCTCAGGGGTGCTGATCCTGGGTTTCCTCCTTTTTCCTTCGGTAGTCCCAGGTTTTCAGCCTGGGTTTCTCCTCAGCATTGTGATCAACCAGCAGTTTCCCTCTTCTACATCGTTAGTGGGGGAGGAAAGCCGCCACTGCCTTTTACGAGCTTCTAAGAATGGGCAGAGAGGCCTTTTGTTTAAAGATGGCTCAAGAAAAGAAAATCAACTAAAATTGGAAAATAACATCTATTTCAGAAATCTTGGGAAGTTCTCACAGCAACTCTCCCTGCTCTATAGTCCCTGGCTGTGTTTCTTAGGTGTGATGTGAGAAGCCTGCCTTGATTTTTGCAGCAATCCCTCGTGTGCTTCTTCCGGATCCAGGTCTGTCTCGGTTACGTGCCAGATACTGTGGCTCACTGCAGCCTGTGGTATCCCTGGCCGGCATCACCGCTGAGTCTGCTAACGTTCTTAACACCCCAGAAGCTGCTTTGTTTCCCCAGCAGCACACTCAAGCCAGTCCTCTCCCCTTTTCTTTCTTACTCTCTTAAGAATGTGCAACTGTTTTTTTTTAAATGTAGAAGATTTAACAGAGAATGCTTTCCACATCTTAAACACCCTAAGCTGGTATTTGGATATGCTGCATCCTGAGAATGCAATTCTTCTAAAGATTTTCTGCCAAATGTCTTTCCCTTTCCTTAAGAATAATACTACTTATCAATACTTCCCCAAATCTAAATATCACCCGTTATCCTTCCATGTTTAATTCAAGGTTAAGAGAGAATTCTCTATACACATAACATGTGACAGAGACCATTGCAGGAGCAGTGAACCAGGTACAGCTATGCAGGCTTTGCTTTCATTATTTCCTTATAAGCTAATACTCTCAGTCAGCGACGAGGCTCAGGATCCTCACGAGTGTATAAAAGCTGGGAACAGGGAAAACCAATGCTGCCTAAAGGAACCCTGGCGTGGCAGTCTGTCTACTTATTGATTTTAAGTGATAACAACAAGATCCATGTACCGTGTGGGACTGCTATAAACAGGTTTATAAAAACTGTAACAGTTACTGTATAAAAGAAAGCTTCAGAGGGAGGGTATGAAATAGAAGCACGTGGACCTAAGATAAGGGTTTCCTCCCTTCTTCCCTCACGTCTTGGAGGGAATCACATTTGATGAAGTCTGTTCTCAGTCCTTCAAGTATCTCAAAATAATTTGCTAATACCTTTAGTACAAACTTTTAAACAGAATTTGATTATAACAATGCCAAATACTTAGAATTCATTTGGTGTTTAAATAAACAGACTCACTAATTCTAAAAAATGTTGCAAAAATTATTCTGCATTAATTTGTACTATTAAACTTCTAGAGAAGGTTTTAAAAAACCAATGGGACTCCATCCTACTGTTAATAACCAAGAAATTTATTGTCTCAGAGGCATCATCTTAACCTAGTAAAGATTAAGAATGGAGTGGGGCGGATGCGGGGTGGAGGGGATCGATGGGGGGGTGGGGGACATGTGTAACACTGTCAACAATAAAGATAAATTTAAAAGCAGAATGAGAGCATCTATCTCCCTCCCCAGTCATCTGTAATCCAATTACTTCATCTCCGTGTGGGGCTTCTTCTTAAACTTAAATGCTGCGCTGATAAAGAGTAATAATTTAGTATCTTTTACAAATGCCTGGTTGTTTTTACTTACAAACTGCCAATCAAATCCAGAATTGTCTTCCCAAGACTTAAGCATTATTTTAGTTTGAATAGTACGAGCTCTAAAATGTCTGGATTTTATCAAATAAAATCTATGATGCTGATAATCCCTTATGTTAATATCTATGAGTAGAGTGAAACAATGACATGGTAGAAAGACTGGAGTCAGGCAGAGCTGGGATGGAATTGGGCTTCTGACTTGGACAACTTACCTCCTACTCCAGCTTTCTTTCCGGCAAAACTGGAGTAACCCTCCTTATGCTGTGACAGGGATTAAACAGCATGTGCGAAGCACCCAGCACTGTGCTGGACTCTGACAAGGGCCAGATAAAGGGCAACTACATCAGTATTAGTACCATCATCATCATTATATGAGTGACATCTGTGTAGTGCTATATGATTAGAAAGCACATGCATGTATTTAACACGATCGGTCTTCATGGCAGACTCACAACAAAGGTGACCTTCTGCGGTCACACCGCATGCGTACGCAAGAACTGGCACTTAAACTCAGCTTTCCTCACCGCCACACCAGGGAAGCACTTTTCTTTTTCTTTTCTTTTTAAAAAAACATATCTTTATTGATTTCAGAGAGAGGAAGGGAGAGGGAGAGAGAGAGGCAGAAACACCAATGATGAGAGTCATTGATTGGCTGCCTCCTGCAGGCCCCCGACTGGGGATCAAGCCCACAGCCCAAGCCTGTGCCCTGACCAGGAATCGAACCGCGATCTCTGGATCCTAGGTTGATGCTCAATCACTGAGCCACGCTGGCCGGGCTCTACTATGTCTTTCTTTAAAGTTACTAAGCAGTTTTGATTGTCTCATTTCATTTTTAAAAAATTTAATCCTCACTTGAGGGTATTTTTCCGTTACTTTTCACAGAGAGTGGAAGGGAGGGAGAGAGAGATCGATATGAGAGAGACATGCAGATTGGCTGTCTCTCGCATGCACCCTGACCAGGCTGGGGATCGAGCCTGCAACCAAGGCACGTGCCCTGGGCCAGAATAAAATCATGAGCTGACACTCTAACCACTGAGCCAAACTGGCCAGGGCTGGTTATCTCATTTCAATAAAAAGCCAGAATAGTGGCACTAAGGTCACTTGTCACTTTGCAAGGTCATGATTGCATGCTGACACCAAAACATACAATTAAATATTTGGTATCTGGTATTCTGGTATTTGTTCAGGGGAAAAAACCAAAATACAAATACTGCCAAATAGTTTTCCTGTTATGTACAGACAGCTCCATGTGGAATGGCTGTAAAATGTCTGCCTGAGTATAACATCTTAATAATTTTAGTCCAGAAGACAGGCCGACTTTATCAATGGTGTATTCAATGGCATAAGAATAATAAACATTTTAACGATTATAATTTACTATAGCTTCTTATTTCAAATAACCATATAAATAAATCATCTTTTGGCTAAATAGATAAAGCAATGTAAATACCTAAAAACTTGATTTGAAATTAAGCTTTTCACTCCAAGGAAAAAAATCTGTTTTTAAAATCCTACAAACTCGCCCAGCTGGGCGTGGCTCAGTGGTTAAGGGTCAACTTAGGATCCAGGCGATCAGGGTTCGATTCCCGGTCAGGGCACATGCCCGGGTTGCGGGCTGCAGCCGATCAATGACTCTCTCATCATTGATGTTCTATCTCTCTCTGTCCCTCTCCTTTCCTCTCTCTGAAATCAATAAAGATATATTAAAAAAAAATAAAAATAATAAATAAAAAAATAAAAAAAATAAAATAAAATCCTACAAACTATTCACAAATATCTTAATTTGCTATTTCAACAAAGCAAAATTTCTCAAATTCCTCCATCAGGATCTTTATCTCTTGTTAAACGTAAGACCTAGAGGAGGCATACCTCAAGAGCCCTAACAGGGCCACAGGGCACAGCCACGCCTAAACGTGTAGTTTATCCTGGTTCTCGTTCGGAATGAGTATCAAACCCTAAACAGAAGTCTATACCAAGACCACATTCTAAACAGGGCCATAATTCCATGGAAGACGCACTAACGTAGGTTTTCACTGTCGTTCTGCTCTTTGTTTTTAGCACCTACACCAACGTCAGAAGGAAGCCCTGCCATTGTCCCTGTGTGATCCAGTCAGCGCTGGTGGTTCACTTGTAGCCTTTCAGCATCTGCAAGCACGTGACCAAACACTAACTTCACTCTCCTGGATTTAGGGTATATGAATTCTGTAAGTTACTATTTACAATAGTCAAAGTTTTCTATAATTTCAACAGATAATATTAAAGCACATATAACATTAAGTTACATGATTTTACCAAGTTTATTTGCTGTAGTAAATAAGCAAACAAAAATACTTATTAAAATAATTATCAAAATAAAGTGCTACAACATATTTCTCAGGAACAAAACAGAAAATCTGAACAAAACAATGTTTTCATCCTATCCTCATATTTTTATTTACATTAAAAAATATATATCTTTATTGATTTCAGAGAGAAAAAAGGAGAGGGAGAGAGAGAGACAGAAACATCAATGACGAGAGAGTCACTGATCGAGCCCACAACCCGGGCATGTGCCCTGACCGGGAATCGAACCCCGATCGCCTGGATCCCAGGTCGACGCTCAACAGCTGAGCCACGCCCGGCCGGGCTATTTACATTTTTTAAAGAACAGTTGATTGGTTTTTAGAGAGGGAGGAAGGGAGAAGAGGGAAACACCGATCTGAGCGTGATCCATCGGCTGGCTGCCGCCTGCACGCCCCACGCCCCCCACTGGGCACCTGCCCTGCCGGGGATCCGACCAGCAGCCTTTGGTGCAGAGGATGCTGCCCAACCCACTGAGCCGCACGGGCCAGGGCTTTATCTACATTTTAAAACACTTCTTTACTGAGGAAAACTAAAGCAGATCGAGGTCTTTTTGACATTACCTCCTGTCCTGATACTGTCACATACTGTGCGGAGGGACTTTTCAGTACTTTTCTTATGTCTTGCAAATGCATTTGGATCTTGTCCGTCACTCCTTGAATTTCATCCTTCCTCTTTCTTATTAAAGGGAAATCAGAAAGTTCTTTGAATAATTCAGTTTTATCCCCAATTCTAAAAAATAAAAATGCAAATATACACACTGAGGCATATAATGTAGATCAATTATCAATTATTTTTCACAACATCATGAAAATCCAGAGGGTTGGGAGCCCAGAAAACTGGTGCTAAATATTTATGGGTAAGTTTCTTAATTTCTTGGAAGACGGACAAATTTACCCTAACATCATTTTCATTTTGCAAGTTCATGATTCCAATGATAAAACCAAGAGAAAAAATATTCATTGTTCGCCTATTCAGAAGACAAACACAAACACAAATACTGTCAAATGCTCTTTCTTTTACAGAGTTCTTTGTGGGATGAATTGTAAAAGGCCTGCTTATGAAAGGATCACTCTGCTTCTGCAGTTTCTCAATATAAGGCAGATCATGCCTAGATTTCAAGCAAATGAGTGAGTGTAAGATGCCACCTGACCCCCATTTTTGGATGAACAGGCTGCTACTACTTGCTCTGTCTGGATTTTAAGTTTCATCATCTGATGCCTGAGCAAGTACTACATCTGTCCTAGATGATGAACTGCCTAGATTTTGGACAGCAAAGTGTTACTTCTGGCTGTAATACAGAGCCTTCAGTATCCAATCACAATTCTAATTTCACATGCAACTTCTTCCACTACTTTCAGTGAAGCTCACGAATCCACACATCAAATGGCAAATGCACTGGGACAAGCAAAGTAACCCTCCACCACTGGAAGAAAGAGCCACATCTACTTACTGGGCTGCTTGCTCATTAAGGACCTTTAGGTAACGCTCCACTGGACTGAGGAGCTCAGGAATTTCTAAAATAAGTGTCTGGAGCAGGTCTGACTGAACGTGGGAATTAACAGCAGGTATTAATGCTTGAAATTCTGACTTCAGGTGATAAAGGGTTTTGACAATCAAGAAGAATTCTTTGGTAGAACACTGAAAATAGAAATACGTTTTTACCTAAATAGCATATAATACATGAAAATAAAATTTAATGAGTGATCTATTTAAAGTTAAAATAATAATTAAAGAAAAAATTAATTTATTTTATAAACTAGTTAATTGAAATAAAGTCCTGTTGATACCTTCTAAATGTCAAATCAATAGTTGAAACACTTTTTAAAATAATATTTTAAAGCTATAAGGAAAATAATTTGAGACAGGGATAGTAAAGCCAATAGTTGCTCAGTATTTTTTCATTTTCAAATACACTGATCACATAGCAAAAATAAACAATGTCAAAAATATAAAGAACAATTCTGGGGAAACATCTGTAAGACATATGAGTGACAAAGGACAAAGTTCCCCCAAATATAATGAACTCTTACAAATCTTACAAGGAAAAGATAAATAATCCAAAGAATAAACTGAACTGAATCTGCAACTCATGAAATAATGTCCAATAAGCACACGATCGACCTCACATATAATTAGGACGAGCAAATAAAAAAACACAGCAGCATTTTCCACTTATCAGGATGTCAAAAATTTTAAAGCCTGATAATAACCAAGTCACACAAGGTGTAAAAAAAGACACTTTTATATACCATTGGTAGAGAAATAACCTTTTTGAAGGGCAATTTGGCATATCATCATAATAAAAAAGTAGGCATATCTTTTGGCTAAGCAATTATACTTTTAAGAATTTAACTAAAAATACACTATAGCAAGTAGTGAAAATATGTGTATCTGAATATTTATAGTGAATTATTTGTAATAACATTAAAAAGATAAATAAGAAACAAATATCCAGCAACTGAGATATTAGAAAAACTCATACACTGTATGAAACAGTTTTAAAAATTCAGATGTGTGTATATACTGATGTACAAATTGATATGGAACTCCAAAATTTCAATATATATTAAATATACATAGTATGAATATACTATATATATTTGCACAGTAAAATTTCATTTGTGATTCTTTATATGCATTATTCTATAGAAATAAAAGTATAAATAAAACATTTCTGGAAAGGTACACATGTAATTACTCTGGGCAGTAGTTGTGCGGAGGGGGTGGAGGCTTCTCATCCTGTTTCATTCCTGTGAACACTGTTGTAATCTTTTATTTTATTATTATTATTATTTTTTATGGTTTTGAGAGCACTCTTTTTTTTTTTTTTTTTTTAAAATATGTTTTTATTGATTTCAGAGAGAGGAAAGGAGAGGGAGAGAGAGAGATAGAAACATCAATGATGAGAGAGTCATTGATCGAGCCCACAACCCGGGCATGTGCCCTGACCAGGAATCGAACCCCGATCGCCTGGACCCTAGGCCGACGCTCAACTGCTGAGCCGTGCCTGGCCAGGCCACTGTTGTAATCTTTTACATGAGCATGACTAACTTTTACATTAGAGCTTCTGAAAAAGAATGGGCTAAACATGTGCATCTAATTTCACCATATCTTGAAACTACAGTCAAAGACAGCTTAAAAAGGTCCGACACCGCAAGAATAACTAGGAGAAAAAACAACAGCAACACCATCTTATACTGGGTCTTGGCCTTTTGGCTAAGATCAAATGCAACAACATCTTAGATATTCTAAAGTACGCAGAAGTGGTAAATGACTTGGAAGACTCAAAATACTTTAATCTTAAACTGGCCCTGAGGAAAACTAGGACCCAACTTGAGTTACACCAAGAATCCTAAAATACTCAGGAGCTGGTGGAACAAATTCCCTCTGGAAGTGAAATCTGGGAGGCAGGTGTAGAAAAGGACTGTTTGGAAGGATTTAAGAAGCAATGAAATCCCTCAATCTCCCATTATTCCTGTCCATGTCCCTGAGCAACCACCACTCTCCCACCCTAGAAGACTAGTTTTAGTTTCTGGAGAAGGTAAAACGGGCTATCTTGAACCAGCCTCCGGCACTGTGAAGGATGAGGGTACCACCAAAGCAAGGGATTAAAAGAATGGTTACAAACTGAACACTGAGATTCCCAGTGGTCCCCATCTAGCCCCCAGAATCTTGTTCGTTAGTCCAGGGGCTGAAAGGGTCTCTGGGGAATCTCACAAGCCCAGAGGAAAATTTAAAAAATACTATAGGAGTTCTCCCAATAAATGGGCCAGCTGGTTGCAAGTCACATTCAACCACAGAGACCTTCCTATAGGCATTTTTGTCTTCTGATCTTAAAAAATTATCAGACCAGATAAAAATTCTAATATGAAATGCAAAGACCAAATCAATCAATCAATCAATCAATCAATCAATCAATCAATCAAAAAGCCTGACAGGAATAGAGCCTATACAGACAGAAGAAAACTTCTAAATAGTAGTAGTAATACTAATAATACTAATATCCTCAGTGAAAAAGAATGTTTCAAGCACGGAACAAAAATGGGATGCTATGGGGAGAAAAAGAAACATTAAAAGAATAACAAGAAAACATTCTTAAAAATTAGTAGCCCTGGCCCGTTTGGCTGAGTGGTCAGAGCGTCGTCCCGCAGACTGAAGAGTCTCGGGTTTGGTCCCAGCTGAGGGCACGCACCTCGGGTGCAGACTCGATCCCTGGACTGGCCCCGGCGGTTGGGGCACGTGCGGGAGGCAGCCCATCGATGTTTCTCTCTCTCTCCCTCTCTCTCCCTTCCACTCTCTCTGAAAAGCAATGGAAAAAATATCCTCGCATGAAGATTAAACAAACAAACAAACAAACAAAAACAAAAACAAAACATTAGTAGAAATGAAAAATTCAACAGGAGAGGTAGGAGATAAAGGTGATGAAATGCCCAAGAAGGTAAAGAGATGAAAAGTACAGAAGAGAGACACTCAGTTCAAGTCAACTCAAATAAGAGTCCAGAAAGAAAGAAATCACCAAAAAATTCATTCATAAATACTTCCCAGAACTTCAGAATTCAATTTGCCAGGCTGAAAGGCCAAATCATGACAAGTCATCATGACATTTTAGAACTGTGGGAACAAAGAGAAAATCTTCCAATTTCCAGAGGGGTAGAAAAAAGTAAGGAAAAAAAAAAGACATGCAAAGACTCCATAATCAGAATGACTTCATACTATGCAAGATAACAGAAGCTAGAAGACAATGGAGTAAAAAAATTCAAAGGAAAATTATTTATTTGTTTATTTTACTTTTTTATTGAACTTACTAGGGTGACATTGGTTAATAAAACTATATAGGATTCAGGGTACGATTCTATAATACATCACCTGCAAATGGTACTGTGTACTCACCACCCCAAATCAAGTCTCTTTCCATCACCGTTTATCTCCCTAAACTCTCTTCTGCTTCCCCGCCCTCCTCCCCTCTGGTCATCACCATACTGTTGTCTACGTCCTCGAGTTCTGCTTTTTGTTTTGCTTAATCCCCTTCCCCTCTGGCAGCTGTCAGTCTGTTCTCTACCTATGAATCTGTTTCTGTTTTGTTTGTTCATTAGATTCCACACGAGTGAACTTGTCTTTTTCTTGACAGGCTTATTTCACTTAGCATAATGCTCTCCAGGTCCATCCATGCCATCACAAAGGGTAAGAGTTCCTTCTTTTTTCATGGCTGAGTAGTATTCCATGGTGTGAATGTGCCACAGCTTTCTATCCACTCATCTACTGATGGGCACTTGGGCTGCTTCCAAATCTTGGCTATTGTAAATAATGCTGAAATGAACATAGAGGTGCTTGTATTCTTTAAAATTAGTATTTCAGGTTTCTTTGGATATATTCCCAGAAATGGAATTGCTGGGTCATGAGGCAGTTTAACTTTTTGAGGTAACTCCATATTGCTTTCCACAGTGGCTGCACCAGACTGTATTCCCACCAACAGTGCATGAGGGTTCCCTTTTCTCCACATCCTCGCCAGCACTTGCCGTTTGTTGATGGCAGCCATTCTGACAGGTGTGAAGTGATACTTCAGTGCGGTTTTAATTTGCATCTTTCTGATTAGTGACATTGAGCACCTTTTCATGTCTATTGGCCATCTGCATGTCCTCTTTGGAGAAGTGTCTATTCAGGGCCTTTGTCCACTTTTAACTGGATTTTTTTTTGGTACTGAGTTTTATAAGTTCTTTATAAATTTTTGATATTAAGACCTTAGATGTATCATTGGCAAATATGTTCTCTGATTCTGTGGATTGTCTTTTCAGTTTGTTGGTGGTTTCTTTTGCCATGCAAAAACTTTTTAGTTTGATGTTGTCCCATTTTTATTTTTTCTTTAGTTTCCCTTGCTCGAGGACATATAACAGAAAAAAACATCACTATGAGAAATGTCTAAGATTTTACTGCCTATGTTTTTCTTCCAGGATTTTAACATTTAAGTTTTCAATCCATTTTGAGATTATTCCTGTGTATGGTGTAAGAACGTGATATAGTTTCATTTTTTGCATGTATCTGTCCAATTTTCCCAACACCATTTATTGAATAGATGATCTTTACCTCAATGTATGTTTCTGCCTCCAAAGAAAAATCATGTGTAACCTAGAAATTTATACCCAAACTACCAAAAAATGTGAAAGTAGAAAAAATAAGTCATTTCCAGACATCAATGTTTCAAAACATTTACTCTCAATACCCTTTCTTGTAATACTTCTGGAGAATATATTCCAACGAAAAGACGAAAGCAAAACAGGAAGACATGACGTAGAAAAAACAGAAAAGTCCATTCAAGGGAAACAAAGGGAATCTCAGACAGTATAAAGGGAAACTGGTCCTGGTGTATCAGGTCAGAAAGTTCAAGAAAATACAATGAATAAAATATTTGATGCAAATAAATATCTTGAGGTGAAAAGATTTAGGGTTGAGTTAAAGGTAAGTATATATAGTAAGTAGTATATATAAAATGAATTAATGCTAAGAACATATTTAAAAAGATAATTATTAAACTACAGGGAATGAAGTAAATTATGCAGAAAAATAAGTTAGGTGCAACTGAACAAAAGTTTAGTTGAAAACGTATCATAAACCACCTCTTCTCCAGACAGGTCCCTGTGTACTGGGAAAGGTACAGACAGGAAGCTGGATGTTTGCATAAATGTGGGACATAGAAGCTTTTTGGACAATAGTCACTTAATGATACAATTCTAACAAAAATGAAGCACTAAAAATAAACCTTAAAAATTTTTTTTTTGAATAATAGATGAGTTTAAAGATTAAAGATGGTGGTGGACTGAGTGGAGGCTACACTGACACTCTCCGGGACCAAACTGGAATTACAACTAAAATATAGAAAAACCATCCTGAACAATCAACTGAAGACAAGCTGGAGAGAACCCTCATAACCAAGGGGGAAAAGTGGAGACTGCACAGAGACTGGTACAAAGTGCAGAGGCACAAGAGGGCTTGCAGGGATCCCACAGGCAGCAGCTCAAGGTCCGGAGGGATATCTCAGCTGTAGGGGATTTCAACTGAGAACTCCGGGCCTAAACCCCAGGCTAGGCTCCCCAGCCAAGAACTAAGAAACTAAGAACTAAGAAAGGTGCCCACGTAACACCAGGCTGTGAAAAGCAGCAGTGTTACAGTCTGCCAGGGAGAGATAGCTGGAAATGCAGGCCCCCTCTTAAAGAGCCAATGCACCAAGGTTTCCTGTGCAGCCACTCACCTTGGGCTCCAGCAGAGGGAGGGCAAAGTGGACTAGAGCTCTGTGGGGAGAATCTAGCGTTGTGGGCTTTGGAGAGAGAGCTCAGATGGCAACCCTCTGGATTCCTGTGCCGAGTCATTCCCAAGATTGCAGAGGACATCTCTCTCAGGCACACAATTTTTGGCTTTTGCCTGGGGGGTAAGCAATAACCCCTCCCTGCTGGAAAACCTCTTGCCCTACCCTCTCGAGTTTCTACAGCCTGAGGCTCATTAAGAGAATCAGGTTAATCAGTCTGAAGACACAGGCAGACCTCAGAGTGCTTTGAGTCTGCCTGATCTGTTTCTGGACCCGGGCCTTGGAAAAGCAGACTTTGGTGTGCATCTTGGTCCTCTCCAACCTCACCCAGCACCAGCAGAGGAGACCTCAAGCTGTGGGTTGTTGATAGCTCCAAATAGGCTACTCAAGGCAAGTCACAAACTGGGTCTGACATTGACCGGCACCAGAGATCCTCTAAGAAGACTGAGAGTCCTAGCAGATCTACCTAATATTTAGAAACAAACCCAAACAGGCAGCCGAAATGGAGAGACAAAAAAACAAGCCCCAAATGAAAGAGCAAGAGAAGTCTCTAGAAAAAGAGCTAAATAGAGATAAGGAATCTATCAGATATAGAGTTCAGAATACTGATTGTAAGGTTGCTCAACAGCATGAAAAAAGATATGGAAACTATGAAGGAAATGAAGAATGTCATAGCAGAAATAAAGAATACATTGGAAGGAATAAACAGCAGATTAGAGAAAGCTGAGGATCAGACCAGCGAATTAGAAGGGTAGAAAAAATCAGTCAGAGATCCAAAATGAAAGAAACAATAAAAAAACAGGAGGGCAGTCTAAAGGAGCTGTGGGACAACATGAAATGTAATAATATTGACATCATAGGAGTGCCCAAGGAGGTTGAAAGTAAGCAAGGGTTAGAGAACCTGTTTGAAGGAATAATGGCAGAAAATTTCCCTAACCTGGTCAAGAAAAAAGTCACACAAGTTCAGGAGGAAGAGAGAGTCCCAAGCAAGAAGAATCCAAAGAGGCCCACACCCAGACACATCATAATTAAAATGCCAAGAATTCAAGACAAAGAACCTTAAAGGCAGCAAGAGAAAAGCAAGCTGTTACCTACAAAAGAGCTTCCATAAAGCTGTCAGCTGATTTCTCATCAGAAACTCTACAGGCCAGAAGGGAATGGCATGAAGTATTCAAGGTAATGCAAAACAAGGATCTGAAACCAAGACTACTCTATCCAGCAAGATTATCATTCAAGATAGATGGTGAAATAAAGAACTTCCCAGGCAAAGAAAAAGGCTAAAGGAGTTTATCACCACCAAGCCAGCACTGCAGGAAATGTTAAAGGGATTGCTGTAATTATAAGTGGAAACAGAGAGAGAGAGAGAGAGGGAGAAACATAGGCATAAAGAATAAAATGGCAGTAGATAAGTACCTATCAATAATAACTTTAAATGTAAATGGATTAAATGCTCCAATCAAAAGACACAGGGTGGCTAAATGGATAAGAAAACATGACCCAAATACATGCTGTCTACAAGAGACCCACCTCAGAACAAAAGACTCACACAGGATGAGAGTGGGGGATAGAAAAAAATTTTCCATGCAAAAGTAAATGAAAACAAAGCCTGGGTAGCAAAACTCATACTGATCAAAACAGACTTCAAAATGAAGACTATAATGAGAGACAAGAAAGGTCATTACATAATACTAAAGGGATCGATCCAACAAGAGGCTATAACCCTGGTAAACATATGCACCCAATATAGGAGCACCTAAATTTATAAAAACTTCTAGAGGAATTTAAGTGAGAGATCAACAGCAATACAGTCATACCTGGGGACTTTAACACCCCATTGACTTCACTGGATAGGGCTTTCAGAAAAAAAATCAACAAGGAAACAGTGACCCTAAATGACACACTGGATCAGTTGGATCTAATTGACATTTACAGAACATTCCACCCCAAAGCTTCAGAATATACATTCTTCTCAAGTCCACATGGGACGTACTCAAAGACAGACCATATGTTAGGATACAAAACAAGTCTCTACAAGCTCAAGAAGACTGAAATATCAAGGACCTTCTCAGACCACAGTGCCATGAAATTGCAAATCAACTACAATAAAAACACTAAAAAACATTCAAACACAAGGAGGCCAAGTACCATGTTTTTAAACAATGAATGGGTTACCAAAGAGATCAAGGAAGAAATCAAACACTTCCTGGAAACAAATGAAAATGGACACACAACAACTCCAAATCTATGGGACACGATGAAAGGAGTCCTGAGAGGGAAGTTCACAGCACTACAAGCCTACCTCAAAAAGCAAGAAAAACTTTTAATAAACCATCTAAACATACATCTTAAAGACTTAGAAAGAGAGCAACAAGAAAAGCCCAGAGTAAGTAGAAGAAAATAATAAAGATCAGAGCAGAAATAAATGACATAAAGACTAAAAAACAATACAAAAGACCAATGAAACCAAGAGCTGGTTCTTTGAAAAGATAAACAAGATTGATGAACCTTTAGCCAGACTCATCAAGAAACAAAGAGAGAGGACCCAAATAAACAAAATCAGAAACGAAAGAGGTGAAAGAATAACTGACTCAACAGAAATACAAAGGATTGTAAGAAAATACTATGAACAACTATATGCCACCAAGCTGGACAACCTGGATGAAATGGACAAATTCCTAGAAAAATAAAACGTTCCAAAACTCAATCAGGAAGAGTCAGAAAGCCTGAATAGGCTGATAACTGTTGATGAAGTTGAAACAGTAATCAAAGGGCTCCCAGCACACAAAAGCCCTGGCCTGCATGGCTTCACAGGGCAGTTTGACCAAACATTCAAAGAACTAACACCTACCCTCTCCAAACTATTCCAAAATATCCAAGAGGAAGGAACACTTCCATTCTCTTTTTACGAGGCCAGCATTAGCCTAATTCCAAAACCAGATAAAGACACTACAAAGAAAGAGAATTATGGGCCAATATCCCTGATGAGCACAGAGGCTAAAATCCTCAACAAAATATTAGCAACTTGGATCCAGCAATATATTTAAAAGATCATACACCATGACCAAGTGCGATTTATTCCAGGGATGCAAGGCTGGTATAATATCTGCTAATCAATAAAAATGATACATCCGATAAACAAATTGAAAGACAAAAATCACATGATCATATCAATAGATGCTAAAAAGCATTCAACAAAATCCAACACCCATTTCTGATAAAAACTCTCAGCAAAGTGGGAATAGAGGGATCATACCTCAACATAATGAAGGCCATATACGACAAACCTACAGCCAACATCATACTCTATGGGCAAAAACGAAAACCATTTCCCCTAAGAATAGGAACAAGACAGGGATGTCCACTTTCACCACTCTCATTCCACATAGAACTGGAAGTCCTCGCCACAGCCACCGGACAGGAAGGAAACAGAAAAGGCATCCCAATTGGAAAGGAGGAAACAAAACTGTCATTATTTGCAGATGACATGATATTGTACACAGAAAACCTTAAAGACTCCACCAAAAAACTACTAGATTTAATAAATGAATTCAGCAAGGTAGCAGGATACAAAATTAACACCCAGAAATCGATGGCATTTTTATACACCAATAATGAACTTGCAGAAAGAGAAACCAAAAAAAGAATCCCATTTACCATTGCAACTAAAAAAATAAGATACCTAGGAATAAACTTAACCAAGATGGTAAAAGACCTGTACTTAGAAAACTATAGGATGCTGCAAAAAGAGACAGAGGAAGATATAAACAAGTGGAAGAATATACCGTGTTCATGGATTGGAAGAATCAATATCATTAAAATGTCCATACTACCCAAAGCAATCTATAAATTCAATGCAATCCCTATTAAAATACCAACAGCATATTTCACAGAGCTAGAACAAACACTTCGAAAATTCATATGGAACCAAAAAAGGTCCAGAATAGCTGCAGCAATCTTGAGAAAGAAGAACGAAGTTGGTGGGATCACAATACCAGACATCAAGTTATACCACAAAGGCACTGTAATCAAAACAGCCTGGTAGTGGCACAAGAACAGACATAGATCAGTGGAACAGAGCAGAGGACCCAGAAGTTGACCCACGGCATTATGGTCAGTTCATATTTGGCAAAGGAGGCAAGAGCATCCAATGGAGTAAGGACAGTCTCTTCAATAAATGGTGCTGGGAAAATTGGACAGGTACATGCAGAAAAATGAAACTAGATCACCAACTTACACCATACACAAAAATAAACTCAAAATGGATAAAAGACTTAAATGTAAGATGTGAAACCATAAAAATCCTAGAAGAAAACACAGGCAACAAAATCTCAGACATCCCTTGTAGCAATATGTTTGCTGATACATCTCCTAGGGCAAGAGAAACTAAGGAGAAAATAAACAAACGGGAGCATCAAAATAAAAAGCTCCTGCCCTGGCCAGTCTGGCTCAGTGGCTGTGGCGTCGGCCCAAGGACGCAATGGTCCCAGGTTCGATTCGGGCCAGGGGCATGTACCTCGGCTGCAGGCTCGCTCCCAGCCCCCAACGGGGACACGTGGGGGAGGCGACCCATTGATGTCTCTCCCTCCCTCCCTCCACTCTCTCTGAAAAGCAACGGAAAAAATATTCACAGATGAGGATTGAATAGAAAGAAAAAGAATAAACCTCATTTAAAAAACAAACAAACAAACAAACAAATAAATAAAAAGCTCCTGCACAGCAAAAGGAACCATCAACAAGACGAAAAGGGAACCCACTGTGTGGGAGAACATATTTGCCAACGACACGTCTGATAAAGGGTTAATATCCAGAATATAAAAGGAACTCATACAACTTAAGTAACGGAAGACAAACAATTCAATTAAAAAGTGGGCAAAGGCCCTGAATAGATGCTTCTCCAAAGAGGACATGCAGATGCCAAGAGACATGAGAAAATGCTCAATGTTGCTAATCATCAGAGATGCAAATTAAAACCACAATGAGGTATCACTTCTCACCTGTCAGAATGTCCACCATCCACAAATCAACAAACGACATGTGCTGGCGAGGGTGTGGAGAAAGGGGACCCTGTTACACTGCTGGGGGGAATGCAGACTGGGGCAGCCACTGTGGAAAGCAGTTAAAAATGGAGCTGCCATTTGACCCAGTGATTCCACTCCTAGGAATGTATCCTAAGAATCCTGAAACACTCATCAGAAAGAATATATGCGCCCCGATGTTCATAGCAGCACAGTTTATAACAGCTAAGATCTGGAAACAGCCCAAGTGCCCGTCAGTAGATGATGGATGAAAAAGCTGTGGGACATTCACACCATGGACACTATGCAGCTGTAAAGAAGAAGCATCTTTTATTCTCTGGGAAAGCATGGAGGGAGCTGGAGAGAATTATGCTAAGTGAAATAAGCCAGGCAGAGAAAGAAAAGTGTCACATGATCTCACTCATATGTGGAATCTAATGAACAAAATAAACTGATGAACAAAATAGACCCGGAGACATAGAAGCATGGAACAGACTGAGGGATCTCAGAGGGAAGGTGGGGATGGGGGGGTGGGTGGGGAGAGATTAATCAAAGAACTTATATGCTTATAAGCATAACCTATAGACACAGACATTGGCCTGGGGGTGGGGTGGATGTGGGGTAGATGGGTTCAGTGGGGGGAAAAATGGGACATCTGTAATACTTTCAACAATAAAGATAAAAAACCAACCAACCAACAAACAGATATATGGAATGAGTTTAAGAAAAAGCTAAAAGCCTGTAAACACGTAAACACACACACACACACACACTTGTATCCCTTAGTATCACCGGCAGCATCTGCTTTTACACCCCAAAACCTTCATTTGAGTAGACAGTACACAATGTGTGGCCATGTTCTCCAGCTATCACATCGCAGGGGTCGTCTCTGCATTGGCTGCCCCTATCAATGCCCCATTAGAACTGGGCTCCATGCTGCAGAGCAGTCAGAAGTCCATAAAACTGAACCCCTTCTCTGTGAGGGTGCTTGCCAAACGCATCACAGGTGGGGTGATAAGGTGTGTTCAGATCTGACCCATCTTCCCCTTCAACCTATGGAGCTTCAGAGGCTTTTGGGGGCCATAGAAGTCAAGAGGGTCCCCTCCCTGCTAAAGGAAAAACCAACTCTGGCTGGAGGAACCTAAAGGTATAACCAGCCTTTACTTCCATGGCTCTTCAGCAAACATCTTTATTGCAAAAGCATCTTAGATTTAGAAAAAGTTATAAAATCACCTTCTACACAATCTTCCAAAACATGGTCAAGACATGCCCCAGTATTCACTTTCACTGAGCATGTTAGACAGACTAAGGTGTAAAAAAGCAAAAGATGTATTGAGACTTACTGGGCATCCTCACAAAAACTGTCTAAGCATCTTATCCTGATTTTACAAATGAAACCAAAGACTAGAGAAATTAAGGCTCTCATGCAAGGTCACAGCTGTCGTTTATTGAAATGAAAGGAACTATGTGATTGCCTAGAATCACATACCTGAGACAGGATTTGCTCCTAAGCCGATACATCTGCCAAAGCTATGCTAGTTTCATACTGTTCCTCCACCTCTCTCGGTGCACCAGCCTGTGCTCAACCTACACCACGAGTGACTGTTTGAATAATCAGTTAACATCTGTCCCCTACTAATGTGGCAAAGCTGCATTGTTCAGTTAGCCCATTGCTTCTCAAATTCTATTTTTGCTCTAATGCTCAGGAGAGGAAGATGTTTAACTTATATTTAAGTTACCTCTCCTGGGGGAAAATACTTAACTTATACATGGAAAAAATTTTTTTTGAAAAATAATTTACATGAGATTATTGCATCCTCAGAAGCAAGAAAAAGGGTTGATTTTTTCATGCTCAGATATGATGTAAAGTTTAAATCAGCAATAGAAGCAGTCTGAAAACCAGAAGTGCTTTTCAATCAAGTCCTAAGTGCCCAAGGGAGGTTGTTTTCAAGTTTCTTTCAGTGGATCTGCAAGAAAGCTGAGGCTGAGGGTGAAGCGCTGCTCCTGAGTCGCTCTGGTTGGCCTGTGGAAGAACTTAAGTACAACCCGCGAGTGCACAAGCCGAGCCCCAGCTGGAGCTTGACGCTGGAACCTAACATTAGGCTTTCAAGGTCTGGCGAAGAAACTACTCTCACCTAGGGAGAATTCTGGGATCACTGTCCTCCCACCATTTCCTAAGTGCTACTATCCTCTAAGTGTACTTGCCAACCTTAGCAGCTGTGTGTCACTTTCTTACAAAAAAGTTCTTGAGCTAAGTTAATTGCTTCTTGTGAGTATCCGTATTTTCTAAGATTTGAATTTTAAGTTCTATGAAAAAAAATGTTTATTTTATTTCAGGATTAGCCCACTTGGGACCCTCTATTATTATCTCCATAAAAATACCTACTTGTGCCTATTCCATGGCACTTTTCACACAGCCAGATGGCCTAGGCTCACCACTTCTACAAGAGCCAAACAGTGTTCCTTACTATGTTATGAATTTCACATAGTGGAAGATTTTCAGAATAATCTAATGATAAAGAACAGATATGTGGTTGATGGTGGGTTCCAACAGCCACCAAGGTTTCAAGAGTCTAACTATCTATAAAAAATTGGCTTAAAGCATTTAGACTTCCTAGTGATTTGTTTTGCTACCGTATCTTTTCTAACCTTCACTTTTCAAACCAATCTTTAGGCACATTAAACACTAAAACAGTAAACATTAAAAGAGCAACAAGGAACAGCTTCTGAATGAGTCATAAGTTCTTTAGTCAAGTGTATTTTGAAACTCTAAAATAAAAGCCATTCTTTCTCAACATATTGGATACTTTTAAAATGAATTAGATTCTATACTGTATGATCTCACTTATAGGTGAAATCTAAAAAAACTAAAAAACAGAAACAAACAAGCTCATGGGTACAGACAACAGATGGGTGGCTGCCAGCGGTCGAGTGGGTGAAATGGGGGGGGTGGTCCCAGGGTAAACTTCCAGTCATAAAATAAGTCAGTCCCGGGGCTGTATGTGCAGCGCGGTGACACCAGTTAACAATTCTGTATTGTATATTCAAAAGTTGCTAAAACAGTGGATCTTAAAAGTTCTCATCACAAAAGGGAACCTTCATGTACTTTTGGTAGGATTGTAATTAGTGAGGTACTATGGAAAATACAAAGATTCCTCAAAAAATTAAACACAGATGGCCCTGCAGTTCCACTTCTGGGTGTTTATCTGAAGAAAATGAAAACATTAATTCAAAAAGATATATGCACCCTTATGTTCACTGCAGCATTATTTATGATACATGGAAGCAACCTAGGTGTCCACAGATGGAGCACAGATATGCAGAAGAGCATGACTCAGCCACGTCAAAGAAAGAAACCTTGCCATTTACAACAACATGGATGGGCCTACAGGGTATAGGCTAAAGGAATAAGTCAGACAAAGAAAAACAAATAACATATGATTTCACTTACATGTGGAATCTAAAACAAACAAACAAAACAAAATAAAAACAGACTCGGAAAAAGAGAGCAAGCTGATAGTGCCAGAGGAGAGAGGTAGGGAGATGGCTGAAAACGGTGAAGGGAAAAAGAGGTACAGACTTCCAGTTATAAAATAAATAAGCCATGGAGAGGGAGAGCACAGCTCAGGGAGGACGGTCAATGTGGACTAACCATGATGCGGACAGACCGTCACTAGACTTAGTGCAGTGATCACGTCCTAAGGAGTATAAATGTCAAATCACTGTGTTGTACGTACACCTGACCCCTAATGGACCATTGTATGCCAACTATTTTTTAATAAAAAAATTGTTTTAAGTTCTCACATAAGAAAGAAAACTTAGTAAGTATGTGCAGTGATGGATATTAACTAGACTTATTGTGGTAATTGTTTCACAATATTACTTATTAAATCATGTTGTACACCTGAAAATAATATGTTATATGTCAATTAAAAAAAATAGATTCTGACCTTTATCCAGAGTTTTAAAATTTTATAAATACACAAACCTTATGACATGCAAACATCAAAGTCAAGTTTATAGAGAGGCAAGAGGCATAACAGAAACCACAGCTGCATGGAACGATGCTGCCATCTTGATGCCATGGAGCCTTGACTAGCTCTTTTGATTTGCAATTGATAATTTTTCCAGCTTTGCTCCTATTTTTCTCTCCCTATCTTCTCTTAAGAAAAACAGACATCTCTGACATCTGCCAGTGAGCCCTTTCAAGTAGAGGCAAGGTGCTTGGAGATCTGCTGCTTGAGGAGGGCAATATACTATGCACTGATTGCCAGGTACTGGCCAAGGGTACAAAATAACAAATGGTTTGGCATCTTCTCTGTATCCCAAAAAAGTCAATCACAAAACTTTCAGCTGTCAGCACAGCCTCTGATGTTGCCAGCAAACAACGAGTGCACCAATAATGGTACAACAGGCTCCACTGGCTCCATGAACAACTCACGCATTTTTCCCTGGAGATTAGAATTCCCGATTCTGGCTTGTTCTTTGTTTTCAAATTCAGCTGGAGCATAGAGAACAGATACACACATCCTCTTGGGCACTGCAAGTATCCTCAGAAGCACTACTTTTGGTTCTAGTAAAACTATGTAACAGAAAAAGCCTAAAAGAAGTAAAGACTAAAATTCGGGGGTGTAAAAGTCAAGTGTTCTACAATGACATTATTAAGTTGGCAAGGATTTACATTTGGAACAAAAATTATAATTTACAACCAGGAAAAAAATGTAAAGGCAGTCCAACTACTACTATCACTATGACAGTGTCCACAAGTGCAGCCACCAAAAACCCAGTAAAGACCCTGGTTAAATGCTCATTCTGTTACTTACTAGCAAGTTACCAGCCCTCTCTCAGCAGCATCGCTGTAGCCAAGGCGATGCAAGCTGTTGCAGCATTATATATAGATAGCAGTAAATACAACTTCTCATCAGCAAGAAGGTGACAAACATGGTCTCGTCTCAATCTCTTGAAATAAGGAACAAAGGGTATAATGTAGGTGTATGACTTCTGCAAAATAATGTTTTAAAATTACCTTCAATATCTAAACTTGTTTTCATATTAAACCACCACAAATAATACACAAGCAGATTTTTTCCTTGAAGTCAAATTAGAAGCTATTCTGAGGTCAACATAATCAGGCATCTCTTTTTAAAAGTAGCTAGTCTAAGCAAATTTCCCAGTTTGACGATGGTCCACACTTTGAGGCTGAAACATAAGAATATCCTGTATTATAACAGAAGGGCCTTTGTGTGTTGCTGTAGTTAACAGAAGTGGGCAAACTTTACTTTTTACAGTGCAAAAATTGGACTACCCTTAATTTGTGCCATTAAAATTTTCCAGGATTCTCTCTGTTCTCTGAAACATTTTACAAGATACAATAACAACACAGCTGAGATGTTTTCCTTTCTATCTGGTGTCTTCATGCTGAGGAACATTATCAGTTTTAATAGATTTGATTTCTATCACTTACTTTTTTGTGATAAATGCTACAGAGTCCTCTCTCTAAGTCAGGCAATTTACACAGATGATTTTCTATCTGACCAAACACACTGGATTCAGAATGGAGAACTTCGGACACAGCATCCAGCCGAGCATTTATTTCCCTGTGAGAACAGTAATAGCAATTATGAGATACATTAACAATCAGAATGCAGACATCTCCCACCCTAAAGCCCAGTACTGGATATGAAGCACTTAGAAAACCACACAGGAGGCTTCTCCACATCTCTGGTCCTTTCCTGACCCTCACCATTTGAATCAAAAAGCAGGTACCACACAAGGAGAGTCATTAGCAGGGGCAGAGCCTGGAGCACTGGGCTTTCCCTTCCTCCTGGGCAGACACAGAGACTGCATTTCTGTCTCCCCTGAAATTAGGTATGGCCATGTACCCAAGTTCTAGCCAATGAAAGGTGGGTAGGAATGATTAAGCCTCTCCTAGCCCTGGCCCATAAAAACCTCCTGGGTCTGCTCTCTCCCCCATGCCAGCTGGATGTTGAGCTCAGGGCAATCTTGTTGACTCCATCATCTTGGTCCATGAATGGAGCAAAAAACCACTCCAATCCCACATCCACTACCCACTGGACTTTACATTAGCAAGAAATTGCATTTAAACCAGGTTGAGGATTTATGTGCTACAACTGCTTGCGTCAATCACCTTGGCTACGGTAACAGTCAACAATGGGCAACCAGATACTCCTGACTGAAATGACTGGACATCTCAGTCAAAAACAATCCATTCCGTTAACCAACAGCTTTAACAGAGGGCATGGTGGTGGGTGAGCTGACCAAGTGTTCGAGTGAAGTGAGATTAGCATGTGGAGCAAAGACTGGGGGCAGCTACAGAAGGTGCTGAGGACATGACATCAGAGACGGGAGAACAGGGATGGAGGTCTATCAACGTCTACACCCTATGTGGAGGGTCACGGGGAAGAAAGGTGAAGCTCTGTCACCTTAAAATGGAAACCGGACTGACTGTGTCCTACACGCGATGTGGCCCATCTATTCCTTTAAACACCCGAAGCCCACCCTGGGCATAGTGGCTGCATGTGGTATTCAAGACTGAGACGAGCGAACCTTCCTAGCAGCTAGCAGGCCTCAGCAAATGTTATTCTGAATCAGTGAGCGAGCAAATGAAAGAAAGAATGGACGTCTTGGGGGGAGGGGAACGTCAGCTAAGTGCACATGTGCTCATCAAAGTTCTGTTGACATCACACACATTCACGTGAGAGGGCAGAGCTCACACCAGAACCCTGTCTAGGTGACTGTTAATTGAATACTTTGCCATTCATTGGGTGCTGTAATCTTTATTAGCTTTATAACTATCCTGTGAGGCCCTGCCTGTTCCTGATACAGAAACTAATTTCAGGTCTCACTTCTGCTCTGCTTTTCTCTGGCTGCGAAATGGGCATTTGTTTACATGACAGAGCAGAACAAGGCAGAGCGCGGTAGACACGCAGACTGGCTCTTCTGTTCCCGCTGGGTGGCCTCTTAAATCCACCCATTTCTCTCCATCTCTGCTGCCATTAACTAGTCTCCGTGAAAGATCGTTTCTCAGAGAGATGCCTGGAACAGCCCCCTAACTGTCCTCCCACAGCCATCTGCCCCTTTTCCATCTGTTCTCCACCCTGTACCCTGAGAGGTCTTCCTAGAACCCACGTCTGTTCACGCCATACCTCTGCTGTATGCTCATCAACAACTTGCCATTGATCTTAGGTTCCAATCTGGAATCCTGACCTGACCTACAAGGCAAGTGACCCTGCTTACCTCTCGAGTCTCACTCCGAGCACCTGTCACCCTCTTCCTCTTGCCCGAGGCTTTGGTCCGAGGGAACTTCTGTCCATAGCTTGGTCACTCCAAGTTCTCTGACATCAGAGCTGCCAGGCTCACTGCCTACTGTGCCTTCAGGACCCTCCCCTCTCCTCCCCACGATCTCCATCCGCGCTTCCCCGAGAGGCTCTCTGGACACACGAGACCAACCTAACCCTTTCCATCCCTGTCCACACCACCCTCCACTTTCTTTCCATAACGAAAACCCCAACTCTGGTCACTTCCTCACTGTCTTTTCTATTCAAATGCAAGCTCAGTGAGCACAGGGACCTTATCTTCACTCCCATAGTCTGGGATCACAATATGTTCAATAAATAGCTGTTGAATCCCCTCCCCTCCCCTCCCCTCCCCTCCCCTCCCCTCCCCTCCCCTCCCCTCCCCTCCCCTCCCCTCCCCTCCCCTCCCCTCCCCTCCCCTCCCAATGACTACATATGAACTAAAGCAAGATGAGGTAAAAAGTAAATCAATAAAAAAGTAAGTTTTCTTTGCATAGGATTGTTGTGATAAAATAAATCAATGTTTTACCCTAACATTTACCTAAAATGCTAAACAAATATAAAGTTTATTTTAATAACTCACTCCTGAATAAATGAAAGACGACACCAGCTGAAACAGACTAAGATGGTACCACGACAGAAAAAGGAACCACAAAAGAACACCACCCGTGAGTGCAGAAGAATGACAAAGAACACTGGGCTCTCAGCAATTAAAGAGGCTGGCTGAGCTACGAAAAGATAAAAGCAAAAGAGGCGAATAAAGAGCCAAGTCATACCTATGAAGTCCACCAGAACATTTTTTAACATAAACATAAAACTATAAATTTCTTAGAAAGACACCGAAAGGTGTGCTAAGTTGGTTTGCACTCTGGGAAAATACAAAGGTAGTGGCTTTAATTTTGGCTTAGGGACACCACAGGCAAAAGCATGCTCACGAGGAATCATTCTGGCTGTAACCCAGCCTCACTTGTTCTAGGGAGGTAACAGCTCAGAGGTTAGTAACTGGGGCTAAGGCGGCAGGTGCTCTCAGTTCAAATCCAGCCTCTACCATTTCCCCTCATAAAGTTACAAGGATTCAATGAAATAATACATGTTAAACATTTAGTACAGTGCCTGGTACATAGTAACACATACTCAAAACATGTTAACTGTTACCATCGTCATTTTTATGGTGATCTTTATTGGTTTACAAATTTTTTTTTTTTTTTTAAATATATCTTTATTGATTTCAGAGAGAGGAAAGGAGAGGGAGAGAGAGAGAGAAACATCAATGACGAGAAAGTCACTGATCGAGCCCGCAACCCGGGCATGTGCCCTGACTGGGAATTGAACCCCTATCACCTGGATCCTAGGTCGACGCTCAACCGCTGAGCCACGCCCGGCTGGGTGCAAAATTTGTTTAGTAGATTCCACAAAGAACAGCACGGGGGAGGGGAGAAATAGCATCCCAAATATAAGCTTGAAAGTAACTATGTGCAGACAAAGCTTAAGACGTTGACAAGGAAAAAGATATTTTGTGCAAAGTGAACAAGGAAGGATGACACAAGGAAAGCTAGTTCTTGGATCTCAAGTGTTAAATCTGATTGGCAGCAGTGACGTGAAGGACCGGGTTGAGACGGGTCGATAGGCTGCGCTGAGAAAGAACGCCACAGCCGGCCACACATGTCT